>NW_028274814.1:13490000-13657500 GCF_037043125.1 Eumetopias jubatus | reverse complement strand
ATGTGCCTAATAACCATGGCTAGTGCGCGCTCCCCAATGGCGAGGGTATGACAGGGACAGCTGGCTCAGTTTTCAGTGTGAAAACACCCCCTCGGTGGACCAAACACAACGACACTGACCTTTCTGCGGGGGGAACCAAGATGTGCCTTTGACTGAATTAGCCATAAAGACGTCTTGCTATGACTTTTGTTCCCCACGAAAGCAAAGAAATATTGCGTTTAATATGAGTGGTACTGTTCACAGCTTTTCCGTGCCCCTTAAGAAATATTACAGCGCTGATTTACTGGCCCTTTTCTACTGAGTTGGCCCCAAGGCCGAGGGTGGAGGGGTAGGGATGGGGTGGCAAGGACAGACCAGGAGTCGGTGGAGGCAGCGCACCGAGTTGCCTGTTGCCTGTTTTCAAAGTTCTCACTTTGCAGCGGCAAATTTATCAGTCTTTTCATCTGACAATACTTGGAAATATATCATTGTCATCCAGAGTTGTTTGATAGATGATCTACAGGCACACCAGCCTTTTCCAAGGTCAAGTTGAAGATTCTTGTTTGCTGTTTAACTGGGTTGTTCAAAAACTCAGAACAATGCCTGCCTGTTAAAATTTCACTTGTTCTCATGGGGCATTCGAAAGCAAGTTTTCCTGTTGACCAGTGTGGGGACATTTCATCCTCTTGAGCTTCTGAATTCAGCAACCAGGGCTTGGCAATGAAATCAACAGGAGAAGAAATGAGATTTAACCTTAGCTCTTGCAGACGCCAAAGAGATTAAGCCATCTTTCACATCTCCTCCAAGTGTGTACTAATTTTTCTCTGCATGTCGCGGGCTGGTTATAGCCACACGCATCTCATTCAACTTTCTGCCTTTACTCTAGTGGGAAGCTGCACGTACCCTCCCCTAAAGTAGAAGCGCAGAAACACTGTGGCCACTCTTGTCTTTGTCAGCCCACAACCTGTTGCTCTAAGGACGCTTTAAAATAAAGTGGGCCCCTAAATCGTCATGTTTTATGGACATATTTATTTATGTTTTTAACGGAAACACTGGCTTCACAGTTTCTTCTATATCTGCGATGATTGATTTTTTTTTTATTCAGCCAACTTTTATTTACCTTGCAAAAATGTTCTGGACTGATGTGATAAATTACAGATATGCAAATTTCTTTGAATGGTGTTGTAAGTGTGTCTAGCTGGGGCTGAATAACTCCTTGCAAGTCAGTCTGTGCGCACTCAGGACCCCAGGGAGCTGATCAAAGCACCCATTCTCTTTCATCCCCGGTATTCTCCTCCAAACTATTTCGATACAATATGTTTCCATGATGCACTTAATGTGCTAGGGACATAGAACTCATTACAACCTAGCTAGTTCTGCCGACCTCTTTGTTCTGAGGCAGAAAGTCAAAGCAAAAAGGAAAAGCGTTGCCAGTTGCCAGCTTTCTGAAATGCTAAAGCATGCGTCATTTTTCACCAGGTCTCGTCTTGATATCCTCAAAAGACAAACTATGAAACCGGCCTCGGCCCTTGCTGGCATTAATTACACTGCTGTCCAGCCGATCTGTTTTTCCTATTATATGCATTTCTCAGCAGGGAATTTTTTTTTTTTTGCAAGACTAATGCAGCTGCACGTTAAACTATGAATGCATTTTTATTGCTATGGAAGAAAAATAAGTGAAAAGACGGCAAAACATACAACTGAACTTTTTAAAGCCTTCTGGTAGATAACAGATTAGGACTGGAACTTGGGGGAGGTTTTTGTAACTTGCGGAAACCTGAAACTGACCGAGAGCCTCAGGCATTTCCAGTGCGCCCTGGATGTTCCGTGGAGTGCACTCCGTGTACCATTTGAAATTCTGCTCTGGTACTCAGATATATCTTGAAGGTGAAACCCTTCAAGCTTTCTGTTAAAATTCTGAAATGAAACCGTCTGTGCTGCACCCAACTAGGAGGCTGGTTCCAAGGAATTTCTGTCCAGGCTAATAGTACAGAGAATGTAAATTCTATTTCATTTCCCCCGAGTTTCTTGTAGGGTTGATTGGTTGGTGGAAATGGCTGGCCGCCAGTTCTGGGAAAGATTCCAGACCTGACTCCGATTAACCCTCTCTGCTGAAACTCTGCTGGAAACCCAACTCACCAGCAATTGCCATTAATCTACTTACTAATTAAGCCAATTCATTTCCAAAGGAGAAAAATTCCTTTCTTTAGCCAAACTGATGGGAGGAAATCTGAAAGAAGCGCCAAACTGTGTAACTGTAATTCAGCCAAGGACTGCTAAAACAAGGTGTTGATATATAGCAGCAGATTTAAAACAAGTTTCTAGGGCAACACTGCTTTAGAGACGGTGGCATATAGTGCATAGTAGATGAAGCTCGAATAATGCTCTCCGGCGCTATGCCACCCCATGGACTTGCGTCAAGAATAACACGTCTCTCTCCAATTAAATCTTGTGCCGTTTACGCACAAATAAATCGCCTCTCTAGCTTTCTTTCACACCAGAGTATATCAGCTTTATGTGACAGTTACCAAAAAATATATTTCTTGAGACTTAATAAATCGCCCTAGAAATCTGTAATCCGGAGTCTGAAACTGGGGCTACAGGCAGGGCCTAACTTGTAGTTCGGGGAACAGAAAGGACCAAGCTGAACATTACGCACGTGAGAAAGCGGACTGGCCTTTCAGCAAATGGTACCTGACATTCTGGAAAGAATAATACGTGAATCCTGGCCTTGATACTGACCGGGAAGCAAAACTCCAAGGAGTTTCCCACTTACCAAAGAATTGTTTACAGCTTTTAAGATAAGGCTGGGAGCCCAATACCGACATAAAATTAAGAGCGGACCGCCCTAGGGGAAATTTAAAATCCCCTTGGACCAGGCCTTAAGGCTCGCCTTCATGGCGATTAGTTGGTGGGCGAGGAGGCAGCAAATCAGTTTGCCTTTGTGTTACAGAGAGACACTGGATGGAGAAGAGAGGGAGTGGAGATTTAGTGCCTCAAACTCTTTAATTGAAGTCTGTCCCTCCCCACCCTAAGGTTTGGGGCACACTGCTGAGCCCAGGAAAGCGCCCCAGTGGATTTGACCCCCCCCCCTCGAAGTTCATGTGTCACGCTCACCCAGCATGAGCGAGCACCTGCCTCAAGGGCTTGGAAAGGTGCTCATAGTGGGCGCACCTCACGTCCTCTTCACTTCAGGTGCGGGTCGCGAGTGAGTCTACATCATCTGGGGAGACAGACCTGTGATGTTAGAAACGCCTGGGCGGTAGTATCCCTTAGGGAGGCAGGCCTTACGCCAGGAGGGGGAGGGCCCGCTCTGTGGGTCCACTCTGCGCAGCCCAGTGCCCTGCCCCATTACTCAGTAGCATCCATATCATTCACTGGGGTGTTCTGGGGTATCGATGGCTTCTCCAAAGGCTTTTCCTCCAGCATTTCTGACAACCTTCCTAAAAATAGGGCAAAACGAATAGATGTGAATTTTGTTTTACCTGCTATACACAAACCACTTCCCACTTGTCACGCGGAGCTCTTTGCCTCATGTTTACTGGGTCCTCCCAACTCTGGCTCCAACTGGGGTTCCCTTCAGTGACCTGAAGGAGAGGGCTGGGAGGGTGGGGGAAGGGGAGGTCAGGCGGTCAGATGCTCCTTGGCCTTCAAAACAGCTTGCATCAGCCAAGTTTTCCTCTGAGACGGTTTTCCCGCTGCCCTAGAATGTGGAAATGGTCTTAGGAGCCTGTGACCGAGGTCAGTAAATGACCTTCTGCTGAGGGCCTCTTTCCTAGAATTAGGAGCAGTTGTAAGAGAATTTTAAAAGGCAGGGTTTGTCTTGTGCTTGGGCCCAAGGACCTAACTAAGATTTAAATTTCCATTTGCATGTTCAGTCTTTCCTCCATACAAAATAGAAAATTCTACATGAGAAGGAAAAGAAACCTTATTGGCAGGGAGGGCTTCTGAAGCTGGGGAGTAGGGAGGTACCCCCCCCCCCACAGGCTGTGCTCTCTGCTCCGTAGGGAGGGACATTTACCTGGTGTGTAAATTGTGAGGAAAGCCTTGGGGGTCTGAGACAGGAAAGCCACAACATGGGATGTGATGTTCCCGCTTTGAAAGGGGGACAAAGGCCCCGAGCTAATCCCAGTGAAAGCCAGGAGCGTGGACAAGGCAACAAAGAATTGCAGCCTGTGGTCACCGGTAGGTGTCAATGTGGACACTTAGAGCTGGGGCGGTGGGAGAGGGGGACACAGAGACAGGCTGTCATTCCGAGACTTAACATGAACAAAGATAAAAACGTGACAACCTCGCTTTTCAATGGTTGGGAGGTGCTAGGGAGTCTATCTGGGTCAAGTCTCTTCTGAAGCAAGTATCAGCCAGGGAAGTTCTGAGGCCCTCTTTTCCAAGGTAATTTTTCGTAGAAGAAGAAGAATTCTTCAAAATAATCTCCTACTCCACCCACTTGCCTAAGGCAAAGAGATGGAGCTTTCGAGATTCCTAGACATCGTGTAGAAGGTGTTTTCTGCACCCCAGAGGCTCAAGTGGCTGCATTAAGCCTTTGTGAACTTGAACAGCCTACCGTAACCTTTTTTTTTAAGTTCCTGTATTCTTTTACACATTTAATGAAAAGAAATAACATTTCCTTTTATGAAACTGTGTGTACGTGTAGATGAATCTAGGGGTGCCATAATTTAAGAAGTATGCATCTGACAAAGACATTTACCTAGGATACCATGGAAGGAGTAATGAACACCTGGTAGAGTTAGTATGCCCATGATTTCAGGCTCACTATTAGAAATCAGCAGACAAGGCATTTGCCAACAAATGGATCTCCTCTATAATCTGGGAAAGGTAATCAGGAATCTTCCGCTAATGCAACTGATTAGCAAAGACTCTCGGAGAATTAACAAATGGAACTGACAACAAATTATGTTTATCCTAAGAACTCAGAAATGTTGTTGTCTTTAAATTCTGCCATCAAAAGCAAAATACAAGTTTAAAAATCACAATGTAATAAAATTCTGATTTTCTTTAGTTGGAATAAGTCTCCTAAATAATAATTAAAAAAAAAGGATGTAAATATCCTTAAAAGACTAATGACATTTCACAGGTAATGCAATTTAGAAAGAAACACTTCCATGTTTTCTTTTCCAACAATGTGCATTTTTGTAAACTGCTATAAATTGCAATTCAAAAGCACTGATCTCGCCATCCCCAATCATTTTTTATACTGATCAAATGAATGCAGATACTCCCATTTGGGAGGGGCGACATGACATTTCCCTTGGCAGTTCTAAACAGGTCACAGACCTTTCACAGACCCTAAGGCAGTGGGAGGGAGCTCTTTACTAAACCGTGTAACCAAATCAAACCAATGGTTACCCCTTTTCAAAACCATTGGAATGGTTTGCACAATGCTATTCACATAGCAGCACAGAAACTGAAAGGTCATCCAATGGAAATTTCTTTCCTTTTGTTTAAACTTGCAGAGCTCAAAAAAGTCATACTTTGAAGGAAAACAATTACATGTACTATGACACAAATCATAGGCAATACACATGCATGTTTATTGGCATAACACGGCATAGCTGTTAGACACCCATTGGTATGTATATATATGCACATGTATGTATGTATATGTATGTATATTTATTGGAGATGTTGCTTTGTTTGAAACCTTGGGCACAAAGACACAACATGGCTGCCCTGGAGGTGACCTATTGCTTTCAAGTTGCTTGAACACATCAGAATTTCCATTGTTAAGGTTGATTAATTGAAACTGATAAGTTACCATGAATAAAGATTGTTTTTCTGTTTAATGTGGTGGGCCTGATTTGGTAAATGCCTCATTCATGTAGCTTTGCAGTGCAGCATATGGGCAAGAGTCATTCAGTATCACAAACATATACAATTTATTATGCTTGTATGGGCACAGCCAAAAGGCCTTTTTATTTTAATGACAAAGTTTCAATGAAAAATTCCATTTAAAGACTCACTAGTAACATGAAGTGTGATTTTGTAATTTACACTCAGAGTTTCTATCTTTGAGTTGCTGTGAGTAGTTTTAAAAAATGTAATATTTAAATACAGTAAAAAAAAAAGATGCATGTGTCCAACTTACACCATAAGTCATCAGGAATACAGAAGAATTTATCTTAAATTTAGCAGGCATATGAAGAGAAAGCCCTTCATTATCTGATACCACCTGCATGCCATACTGTCGATAAAATTACCATAAATATTTCACCGAGATGCCACCAACAGTAGCTCTCCCTGCCCAGTTTACAACAAAATGCAAAGGAGGTTGGTAAATAACATGCCAACTTCCTGATGTCTTTTTTTATCTTAATGAATAAAACCAGGAGACGATACTTAAAAATAATTTAGGGACCATCACGTGAGATACCCATGGATTTATGAAGTTTTCCACAATTTAATTACTGTTCTTAAAAGCTGATTTCACTTTTTAAAGTGTTAGCCAAATAAAGACTGTCAGGAGTGTTTACTGATAAAGGTAAGGTTTCTAATTTTTTCATAATGATTTTGCACAGAAACTTTTCTCCCCCTTTTTCATTTAGGCCGCTCGTGTAATCACCAGGAGAGTACTCACAAAAAAATATGAAAGACATGCAAATGAGCTAAAGGAAAGACTGTATCAAGCCATCAAAGAGATAGTTAACATATTCAGCTTTTAATGTCTTATCAAATAAATTCTCTGGTCATTCATGTCCATGAAACAGTTCAAGTTCACCCAACATTTCTCAATTAGATTAGGTGGGTAATCTCAGTTCAGCTCTTCTCGAGAGTAATCAACCACATTGGTCACAGTTGACCACCGCTAGTATGTGTCTCATAAAGGACTGGATGTCCATTGGAAAGCTAATCAGTGCACCGTCCCTTGTAAAATTCCCTCCCTGCATTTGGAAGTGATAATCTGTATCTAATTTTTAAAGAAAAATTTACTCTCCTTTCACTCTTCTGAGGCCAATTTCTTTTCTGGACCTGAATAGAGATCATTGGTGCAACAGTACCAAATAGCTTTGGTATGTGTATAACAAAAACCCACCTCTTTGTAGAACATAACAAATTATGCAATGTTCACAGATGCGCTTCCCATTGTGCCTTTTGTGAGAAAATGAAGACCCAACTCTGTTCCCCCACCCCCCTCTTTATGAAAGACTACGCTGCCAACGCAATCTGTCCTAATCTTAGTGAAAAATAAATACATGTAACAGGGCAGCTTTAGGCAGTTATTTTTAAAGTGGTTTTCATCTGGACCTTCGGTCTATGTAATTTCCACAAGTAGGCATTGGAAGTTCCAAACAGCTATTTATTCTGACAAACGGGCAAAAGGCTTGGGGCCTAAGGATGAAAAGGTTAACTGTTTCTCTCACCCACCTCTGGAGTTTGGGTCTTTTGCGGAAATGCTGTTTTCACACAATTTCCCGCGTTTATAGGTTATCGAGGAATTTTAGTAATTCTTCAACGATAATTTTTTAAATCTACACACTAAAAAGATTTTACATTTTGTGTCTGTATTTTGGCTTTGGATTATCCTTTTGCCCCAGAACTTTCAGGCTGTAATTGACAGACAGCACTGTGTAAGTTTAAGGTGTATGGCGTGAGGACTTGACCTAGATATATTGTAAAATGAGTACCACAGTACATTTAGCTAACATCCATCACCTCATAGAGATTTTTTTTTTAAAGTTCTTCTCCTCGTGATGAGAACTTTAAAGAGCTACTCTTTTAACTTTCAAATATAAGCTCAGTGGTGTTAATTATTGTCATTCTGTTCTACGTCACATCCCCAGTGGCTATTGATCTCACAACTGGAGTTTGTGTCTTTTGATCAACTTTCCTCCAAGTCTCACTCCCTCTTTTGTGGGGAGAGGCTATAAATAGAGAATTCTGACTAACGAGGTAGCAATTTCTGCAGATGTGCTGAGGAGCGCAGAGAAGCATTCTCAGGCCCACCCCTACTTAGCCAAACAGCCTTAAATCCTTGGTATTTCTTTTACTGGTTGTCCTAGCCTTTGAATGTCAGTCTTAGAGTACACATTCCAAACACTAAGAAGACTCTCTGCATCCTGAGTGTCGAGCGCAGGGCTTCGCTTATAGCAGGTGTTCATAACATCTGTGCAGGGGATGAATGAATGGAGTGACAAAGAGAAGGCAAAAGCCAGAAAAGTAAGCAGTGTGGCTTCCTTGGTGTCCATGGCCTTTGCAGTTCCCTCGACATTGACTCTGGTCTTGGTCATCCCGTTTGCTTTGACTAGTGGGACTGGAGCAGCTGTGGTGCCAACAGAGACTCAAACAGCCCCTGTGCACTGGAGCTTGCTCTCTTTTGCAGCTCTTGAGGACCCGAGACTGCCATGATCATAAGACTGGGTTTGCCTGTTCAGTGATGACAAATGCAAGATCTGGCTACCCTGTCGCCCCATCAGCGAGGCAGCAGGAGGCCATCTGTGGCCAACTAACCATGGGAGATGAGTGGGTGCAGCAAGACCAGGCAGAAGGCCTGCCACTTAGGTGAAGGCATGTAAAAAGGCACTGAAGCATGGAATAGAATGAAATAGCAGGGAAAAGCAAGTCATTTGTTGTGACTAGATCAGAGAGCCCAAGTAGGGAAGAGGCAGCTATTATGAAAGCTCTTATGTGCTCAACTGGAAACCTTGATTTAATCCTGAAAGCCCTAGATATCTACTGAAGAATTAGGCAGGGGAAAACAAAGTGTGCCAAAGTGAAGCAAAAATAAAATCTTCAGTGACTCCAACACGTAATACTCAGAGCACGGGCAGAATTGAGTAACCAGGACAGGCTGGGAAGCATGCTCTGGGAAGTAGGAGGAGAAGGAGAACAGGTTGGTGACTTGGAAATCAAAAGGAGAGCACCTTAAGAATTAAGGGAGGCTCATTAGTAACAACACGCTGGGCGGGGTGGGGGGGAGTGCAGTCAAGTGAGAGAAATGGAAACCATTTTTTGCATGTGAACGATTCTGAGGACCTGGGTAAGAGCTGTGTCAGTGAGATGTGAAGCCAGAAGGCAAGGGGAGTGACTTGGAGAAGGGCAGAGAAGGGGACAGCGGGGGAGACGGTAGGTTCTGATTGCTCTCTGGAGGGGTAACAGTCGAGGTGGGAGGGCCAGAAGGCACTTGCTTGAAGAAGAAGGGAAGGAAAGAGTAAGAAAAGGCGGTGTGGACATGTTTATAGGAAGAGGGCATTGGGACTTGGTGGGACCCTTTGGTCTGAGGACAAACTGGGATTTTTGAGTTAGTAACCGAAGTTCATAACAGTAGAAGTCTGAGGGGCGTGAATTTCAGATTCACTTTTATTACACATTCCTTGATCACTTACTGCTGGAGTGTTGGGCGAATGGATACACAAATTTATACACGGGTCTTTTCACATTCAACTCCTTAATACCAGAATGTATTTTGAAGCTCAGAAGAAGTAACTTTCTAATCAATCAAGGGGAAATGTCTCCTTTATGGTCAGAATTAATAGCAGAACATGTAAGGTAAAGTGGAAACATAAGGTCACTGAACTCATTTGGGACCATGGCTGTCCATCTATTTATTGTGGACGCCATGGAAGTCATTAGGTTGCCATTCTGTATTAGCTTCCTACAGCTGCTGTAACAAAGTAACATCAAATATAGATGTTAATTCCCTCACAGTTCTGGAGGCTGAAAGTCCAAAATCATGGTGTTGACAGGACCATGCTCCCTCTTTGACTCTGAGCGGAATCTTTCCCTTCTTCTCCTAACTTGCCCATCGATCCTTCATGTTCCTTGGGTTGAAGCCATGTCACTCCATTCTTTGTCTCTGCCATCACATGGCATTCTCCCTGTGTGTCTGTGTCCAAATTTCCTTCTTCTTAGGACCCTAGTCATAATGGATTAATGACCTAACAACCTCATCTTGATTGCATCTACAAAGACCTATTTTACAAATAAGGTCACAGTCACAGGAAATGTGGGTGAGGATTTCAACATCTCTTGGGGGACACATAGTTCAATCCATAATGCATTCTTCTCTGGAAAAGGTAACTCTGCTTATTTCACAGGCAGAACGTCAGGAAAAAGGACTTTTACTAAGATGCAACAGAGATTTTTTAAATGTTTCAATAGAAAACATAAAGAAATAAAAGGTATCCAAACAGGTAAGGAAGAACTAATACTCTCACTAATTGTAGATGATGTGATACTATAGATAGAAAACTCTAAAAACTACTAGAACTGTTAAATGAATTCAGTAAAATCACAGGATACAAAATCAATGTACAGAAAACTGTTGCAGTCCTAAAACTAATAGTGAAGCACTAGAAAGTGAAATTAAGAAAACCAGCCCATTTACAATTACACCAAAAATAATAAAATATCTAGGAATAAGCTTAACCAAAGAAGTGAAAAACTTGTACTCTGAAAACTGTAAAACACTGATAAAAGACATTCAAGAGGACACAAAGAAATGGAAAGATATTCCATGTTCACAGGTTGGAAGAACAAATATTGTTAAAATGTCTATACTACCCAAAGCAATCTACAGATTTAATGCAATCCCTATCAAAATATGAATAGCATTTTTCAGAGAACTAGAACAAACAATTCTAAATTTTTTAAAAGATTTTATTTATTTATTTGTCAGAGGGAGAAAGAGCATAAGCAGGGGGAGCGGCAGGCAGAGGGAGAGGGAGAAGCAGGGTCCCCGCTGAGCAAGAAGCCCGATGCGGGGCTCGATCCCAGGACCCTGAGATCATGACCTGAGCTGAAGGCAGATGCTTAACCAACTGAGCCACCCAGGCATCCCCAAACAATTCTAAAATTTACATGGAACCACAAAAGACCTCGAAAATAAAACTGGAGGTATCACAAGTTCAGATTTCAAGTTATATTACAAAGCAGCAGTAATTAAAACAGTATGGTATTGGCATAAAAATAGACAATTAGATCAGTGGAATAGAACAGAGAACCCAGAAATCAATCCACAACTATATGATCAATTAATCTTCAGCTAAATAGGAAAAAATAATTCAATGGGAAAAAGACTCTCCAGCAAATGGTGTTGGGAAAACTGAACAGCCACATGCAAAAGAATGAAACTGGACCACTTTCTTTCACCATACACAAAAATAAACTTAAAATGGATTAAAGACCTAAATGTGAGACCTGAAACCATAAAAATCCTAGACGAGAACACAGGCAGTAATTTCTGTGACATTGGCCATAGCAACATTTTTCTAGATATGCCTCCTGAGACAAAGGAAATACAAGCATAAATAAATTATTGGGATTACATCAAAATAAAAAGTCTCTCCCCAGCAAAGGAAACAAACAGAAAAACGAAAAGGCAACCTCCGGAATGGGAGAAGGTATTTGCCAATGACATATCCGATAAAGGGTTAGTATCCAAAATATATAAAGACCTGATACAACTCAACATCCAAAATATAACCCAATTAGAAAATGGGCGGAAGACATGAACAGACATTTCTCCAAAGAAGACATACAGATGGCCCACAGACACATGAAAAGATGCTCAACATCGCTGATCATCAGGGAAATGCAAATCAAAACCACAATGAGGTATCACCTCACACTTGTCAGAATGGCTGAAATCAACAATACAAGAAACAACAGATGTTGGTGAGGATGTGGAGAAAGGGGAACCCTCTGTCCTACACTGTTGGTGGGAATGCAAACTGCTGCAGCCACTCTGGAAAAGAGTATGGAAGTTCCTCAAAAGTTAAAAATAGAACAACCCTATGATCCAGTAATTGCAGTACTGGGTATTTACCTCCAAAATACAAAAACACTAATTCAAAGGGATACATGCACCCCTATGTTTATTGCAGCATTATTTATAATGGCTAAACAGTGGAAGCAGCCCAAGTGTCCACTGACCGATGAAAGGATAAAGAAGATGTGGTATATATACAATGGAATATTACTCAGCCATAAAAAGAATGAAATCTTGCTATCTGCAACAACATGGATGGAGCTAGAGAGTAAAATGCTAAGTGAAATAAGTCAGTCAGAGAAAGACAAATACCATATGATCTCACTCATATGTGGACTTTTTTTTTTTTTTACTTTTTTTTAATGTAAGCTCTCCACCCAATGTAGGGCCCAAACTCATGACTCAAGATCAAGAGTCACATGCTCTACATACTGAGCCAGCCAGGTGCCCCTCATATGTGGAATTTAAGAAACAAAACAAAGAAGCAAAGGGGAAAAAAAGAGACAAACCAAGAAACAGACTCTTAACTATAGAGAACAAACTGATGGTTACCAGAGGGGAGATGGGTAGGGGGGATGGGTGAAATAGGGGGTGGGTTTTTTTTTTTAATTTTTATTTATTTTTTTTGAGAGAGAGAGAAAGAAAGAGAGAGGGAGAGAAAGAAAAGAAGAAAGAAAATGAGCTTGAAAACCAAAGTTCTAAAATACACAAGGGAATAAAGTGCTTATAAAGAAAACAGCAAGATGAGCTAGGAGAAATGAATTCACTCCAGATAAATTTTAATTGATAAAATAGTCTGACAAAAACTTTGAAATATGTGTATGTACCAAAGAAATAATTGATAGTATCCACTAAAAAAACAAATTATGACACAAAACAGGCCAGAATAAAATAAGAACTGTGAAAAAGAATCAATCTAAAAAATCACTAAAATGAGACACTTAAACACTGGGCACAGCTGAAGAGAAAATTAGTGAATTATAAGGTAGTATTGAGGAATCCATCCATATGCACAAGAGAGACATAAACATAAAAATTAGAAAATTTAGATTAGATCTATAGAGATGAGATAGGTGCTTTCAAAGAAAATAATGCAGAGAAGGTTGTATAAACAATATTTGAAAAGATAGTAGCTGAGAAATTTCTAGACGTAAAGAAAGATACAAATAATCAGATCCAGATTGTACCCTGAATACTGGTAAATATAAATACACCATTGAGTATATTCTAATAAAACTAAACTTTAAAAGCTACTATAAAGAGGGGCACCTGGGTGGCGCAGTTAAGCAGCTCTTTTTCTTTTTTAAGATTTTGTTTATTTATTTAACAAAGAGAGACACAGCAAGAGAGGGAATACAAGCAGGGGGAGTGGGAGAGAGAGAAGCAGGTTCCCAGCTGAGCAGGGAGCCTAATGCGGGGCTTGATCCCAGGGCCCCGGGATCATGACCTGAGTCAAAGGCAGACCCTTAACGACTGAGCCACCCGGGCACCCCAAAGCATCTGACTCTTGATTTCAGCTCAGGTCATGATCTTAGGGTCTTGAGATTGAGCCCCATGTCAGGCTCTGCAGTCAGCCCAGAGTCTGCTTCAGTTTCTTTCCTTCTCCCTCTGCCCCTCCCTCCCACTCTCTGTCTTTCTAAAATAAATGAATATATCTTTAAAAATAAATAAATAAGGGTGCCTGGGTGGCTCAGTCGGCTAAGGGTCTGTCTTCAGCTCAGGTATGATCCCAGAGTCCTGGGATGGAGACCTGCATCAGGCTCCCTGCTCAGTGGGGAGCCTGCTTCTCCCTCTCTCTGCTGCTCCCCCTGCCTGTGCTCTCTCTCTCTCTCTCTCTCAAATAAATAAATTAAAACCTAAATAAATAAATAAATAAATAAATAAATGCAAGCTATAAGAAAGAAAACATAAAATGATCACAAATGATTGACAAATTGACAACAGACTTCACATAATTCCGAGCAGAGACTCAAAGGCAATGGTATAAAAAACAAAATGTGAAGGAAAAATGTCAACTTAGAATTTCATATCTCACTCAGTTACCATCAAGAGTGAGGTGAAAATTAAGGAAAACAGAATTTACCATCAGTAGGGCTTCACTAAACAAAGTATTGTAGTAATAATAATTTTAACATACATATACAAAAACATACACATATACATAAACATATACATTAAAACAAAAGAAATAGAGCTTATAATTTTTTGACATCAACCATAGCAACATTTTTCTAAATATGTCTCCTAAGGCAAGGGAAACAAGAGCAAAAAAAACTATCAGGACTACACCAAAAATAAAAGCTTTTGCCCAGCAAGCTATCAACGAAAACAAAGGCAACCTATTGAGTGGGAGAAGATATTAGCAAATGATATATCCAATAAGGGGTTAATATCCAAAATACATAAAGAACTTATACAATTCAACACTAAAAAAAAAAAATCTGATTAAAAATGGGCTGAGGAACGGAATACACATTTTTCCAAAGAAGACATACAGATGGCCAACTGACACGTGAAAATACGTTCAACATCATTAATCTTTAGGGAAATGCAAGTCAAAACTACAATGAGAAATCATCTCACACATGTCAGTATGGCTAAAATCAAAATGACTAGAAATAACAAGTATTGGTGAGGATGTGTAGAAAAAGGAACCTTGTGCACAGTTGAGGGTAATTGTTGGTTCCTCAAAATAATAAAAATAGAACTACCATATGATCTAGTAATTCCACTACTGGGTATTTACTAAAGAATATAAAAACACTAATACAAAAAGATATATGCACCTCTGTTTATTGCAGCATTATTTATAATACCCAAGATATGGAAGCAACCCAAGTGTCCATTGATAGGTGAATGGATATATATATATAATGGAATGTCACTCAGTCATAAAAAAGAATGAGATCTTGCCATTTGTGACAACATGGATGGACCTAGAAGGCATTTTGCTAAGTGAAATAAGGCAGACAGAGAAAGACAAATAATATGATTTCACTTACATGTGGAATCTGAAAACCAAAATAAAGGAATAAACAAACAAAAAGCAGAATCAGACCTATAAATACAGAGAACAAACTGATGGTTGCCAGAGGGGAGGGAGTTGGGGAAACGGGCAAAATAGGTAAAGGGGAATGGGAGGTCCAGGCTTCCAGTTATGAAAAGAATAAGTCACAGGGATAAAAATTACAGCCTAGAGAATATAGTTAATGGTATTACAATAGTGACACTTCAGAATGTGTCCTATTAGGAGAGAAACAAGAGAAGCGTACCACTGATTGCTCTATTCAATATCATAGTGACAATCCTAGCCAGTGTGATAAGAGAAGAAAAACTAAGTGGTATATAGATTGGAAGACAGAAGTTTTTAAAATTACAGATAATGTGATTGTCTAAGTGTTGAGACTTTCAGACGAGCTATTAGGATCAGTAGAGTTCAATAAGTTTGTTGGAAACAAGATGAAAATATAGAATCCAATACTCAACAATGATGAACACTTAGAATACATCAAAGAAATCCAACTACCAAGAGTTTTTTTCATGGATCTTGAAATGGTAAACCTAAAATTCATAGGAAAAAAGTAAAAAACCAAGAGAGGCTGGACAATTTTGAAGAACAAGACGGAGGAAATTGCTGAGCCAGATATCAAGTTTTATTTTAAAGCCAAAGTTATCACAACTCTGGTATTAGAACAGAAAGGACAAATAAGTCGATTGCACAGAATGGAGAGCCTAGAAAGAGTCCACACTTGCAGGGAAGCTTGTTAATGTCAGACGCAGCATTACAAGTCACGGGATTGGGGAGGTGGATAATGGTAATAAGGTAATCTGCTATTCTGTTGGAACAAAAAAGCTGGGCTCCAAAATCATTCCATCTACAAAAATAAACTCTGCTGCTTTAAAGCACCTAAGTGTGAAAATCAAATTGGCAATATTTTTAGAAGACAATGTAGGATTAGCTTTATAAATTTAGAATAAGAAAAATTTTCTATTTCTAAAAAATAGGTAATAAAGAACAATTCATAAATTAAAAGGTGGAAAAATAAAACTAAGTAAAACTAAAAAAACGTTGGTTCAACAAAAAGACATCAAAAGCAAAGTTGAAAGACACACTACAGACAGTGACAGATATTTGTGAAACATGTAACTGACAAAGAGCTAATATTCTGAATTTATAAAGACTCCTACGAATCAATCAAAAAAGGAAAAACAACCAAATAATGTAAAAATGGTCAACTACTAAAAACAAGCAATTCACAGAAGAGGAAGCCAAAATGGTCAATAAAAAAAAATTTATTCTCACTGGTTATCCGGGAATTCCAAATTAAAAAATGGGAGATAATTTCACACCCATTAGATCAGCAAAAATTAAAACCTCAAGTGTTAGTGAGAATATGGAACAATGCAAACCCATAAACTACTTGTATGAACCTAAATTAGCATAACCACTTAGTAGCACAATTTGAGAGCATCTAGTAAAATTAAAGATGTATATACTCTTCAACTCAGCAATTCCATTTCTAGGAATTTACTGTAGAGAAACTCTCCCCCTTATGACTATGAAAATGTACAGGGATGTTTATAGCAGTGGCGTTTACAATGGCAGCAAATTGAAAATCTTCTAAATTCCCATCAGCAGGAGAATGAATATATTGTAGAATATCATACAATGGAATATACTACACAACAGGTAAAATAATGAACTCAAGATACAGCAAAGTACTGTAATTAGATTTTTAAAAACATAACATTCATGAGGAAAAAAGAATCTATACATTCCACTATCATTTATATAATCCTTGAAAACATGCCAAATGACATTGTGTGTGTGTGTGTGTGTGTTTGTGTGCAGAAATATAAAATATACAAAATCAGGGCAGTGGTTGCATCTGGGGAGGGAGGGAGAGAGGGAGGGAGGGAGGGAAGAAGGGAAATAGTTACCAGGGAGCTTCAACTCAATCTTCACGGTTTTATTTCTTTTACGAATCAAGCATGGCAGAAACAGAGCCAGGTATAATACAATCTTATGTTTTCTATATTTCTAATATTTGAAATATTATACAGTAAAACTTAAAATAGTTTCTACATTAAATATGTCTATGAAGAAATTAAGGCTTTCCTCAATTCGTTTTTACTGACAGGAACACACAAATAATAAGATCATTTTATCATTTTTTTGGTCACCTCTCGCTTACATTGTGTGGAAATTAATAGCAGACAACATGCTTCTCCCTATGACCTACTTTTTTCTATGTGCTTGTTTCTTTTAGGATGAGAAACCCACATTAAAGAGGCTGTCATAGCGAGGAACATAATTAGCTGAAGACTGGAGTCCATTGCTATTTTTTTTTTCTTTTAAAGATTTTATTTATTCATTTGAGAGAGAGAGCACGAGCCAGGGGGAGGGGCTGTGGGAGAGGGAGAAGCAGACTCCCTGATATGGGGCTTGATCCCAGGACCCTGGGATCAACCTCCGATTGGAAGGCAGATGCTCAACCGACTGAGCCACCCAGGTGCCCCTCAGCTGAAATTTCTATACACTGATGCAAATACCCGCTTTTCTAATCTTAATTTATTCCCTCAGTTTCCAAACTTGGGGTTCCTCCAGTTGAAAGTAATATTCATATAGTACCTTTCTCACTCAAAGATGTCATTTCTAGCTCAGTAAGGGTGCACGTGATATGCCCACAAATTTGCATGAATCTATACCCAGTATGTTGTACCATTTTGTGATTTCTGTAACAGAACCATTCTTAAATTTAAAAATTAATACGTACTGTCTCTGCACTAATTAAACCCTTTCTCGATATTTTGTTATCACCACAATGGCTTAAATGGCTTATAAGACCCTTTAATTAACAGGGCAGCAACCAGGCAGCTAAGGTTTGGGATGCAATTAGGGGTCAGGGGATCCGGAGAGGCTGCTGGACTCCTCTCGTGGTCCAACATGTGAATAACAATGCGCACCAGAAAGCCTTCTTGTCTCATGCTTTATGCTTTGAAGAGCTCTAAGTACCAGTTTGGGGGCACAATTAGGAATGTGTTTAATGGCATTTATTAAATGAAACATTGCCCACAAATACTAAATTAATACAAGACAGTCCTGACATCAAATTAAGAAAGTACTTTTAAAAATATGTATATGTCTTGATCCCTGTTTTCTGCTCAGTTTTTACAATCTTACAAATTCAAAGTAATTTGCCTGCTTACTTATTTCAAAGATTAACCCTGTGTGTTCAAAGGTAGATTACCTTTCATTTTCCTTTTTCACGTTTTTCAATCCCCTCTCCGACCGATGGACAGAGCCTCAGTTAGATAGAGAACCTCTGATGTTTTGTGATTAATTCTCTAACCCGACTGGTCATCTTGAGTCTTTTCTATGTCACTGAGAATTCACAGTATTTGGAAAAGTGTTTTAAGAGACACGCTGCTAATCTTCCAGGCTTTCATTACCATCTAATATCCTAAATCCCATGGCTTGAGGAGAAAATATCTCTAGAATATAGGTATGAAGAGCAAGAAAAATTCCTAAGGATAGGTAGTTGAGATTAGCTCAAATCTCAAAGACATGGATGACGTATAATAACCTAGACATATACTGTATGAATAGTAGGTAATTGGTGATTTTAGGGAAATAGTAGAGAAGTTGATGGCAGTGATATCATTAACACTTACAGACCCCTTAATATATTATGTTTAGTAAATCAGCTTAGTCCTGGTACTTAACTCAGATTTATGGATTAATTCTTTCTTCTAACATTTTTAATAGCTATCAATTACATGCTAAATGATGTTATAGTTTATGCAAATATGTAGTATATATAGTAATATTATAAAATATGCATTTGAATATGAATTTGAAAAGCTCACTAAATTATATTAATTACAGTTAAAATCTAGAAGTGATATACAAAATGATGCTGACACTATGCCTGAAATTTCTTTTGCTTTTTATCTTTTATTTAAGTTCCAATTTCTTATGTGAGTTTTAAAATTATCTTTGTGTTATAAATAGGGGCCACTGAACTCCACTTTCAATATTTATCTTTACAAGTTGGTGGAAAACACATTTAGAAAAAAAATACTTTTCAAGTCCAGAGCTTCAAAGGGTGAAAAGAAAGGTTTTTGACTTATTTCAAATATATTACGATTGTTCCACTATTCTTTAAAAGCCTTTAAAATCACCTGCTCGACGTTTCTTCCCTCAAAGTCTGAGAGAATGAACGAAACAATGTAATCTAGGTTTAAATTTGGGTTTCTCCTGTGCTTCAGATATTTATGTTTGAGCTTTCTCTTACTGACAAGCTACTTAAAGGGTCAGTGTTACTTTGAGGTTTTATCTATGAGATTCGTGTCTTTGGGGCTCATTAAGAACATTTCCAGAGATTACAATGTCAATAGCACCTAATTACTGGACTGTGAGAAAGGTCTTCTTGAGTACATACGATCTGTGGCAGTGCACTGCACACAATGGGCAGCTCAGATCCCAAATTTTATCACAGTTAAGTAGCAAACAAATTAATAATGTTACCTGGGCTCTCTGGGGATCATTACTACTGCGTAAAAACTGCTTTGAAATTTTGCAGATAGTATCATACCTCGTTTCTTATTCCCTCATATTAACAAGGATATATTTCTCTCTCTCTCTCTTTTTAGCTATTTATCTCTTTCTCTACATTGCATGAGTGACTCCCTGTTGTTCTCTTTAGAATTGTTTGGATTAAAACTTGCAACATAAAAAAAGTCATTTTCAATCTGTTTAGAAAAGATGTATCACCTCATATAACATTGTTTTAAAACCATATTTTATTTTTATTTCACTGTTTTCAAAATACCTACTGCATATTTTGATACTAATGATCAATTCTTTTCTTCTACTTATGTTTGTAGAAAAATAATTACTGAAGAACCAGAGGAGAGACTGGTTCTTTTAAATCACTAGACCAGCCTACTGCTGAGGACATTATGATCCTTGTGCGGTGGGCTAAAGGGTAGCTTTGCAGGCTTTATCGGGGGGACTTGGGGAAAATATGATCAACAGCTCAGGAGGAAATAGGGGTTAGCTAGGCACATAACATATATCTCACATAATCCTCATCACGAAGCTATGAGGTGGGGTCACCATCCCCACTTTCCACAGCAGAAGAATTTGAGATGATGCCAGTAGGTAAGTGGTTGGAGCTGGGATGGGAACTGAAGTCTGTGAGCCTCCATGGCCTCTCTGCTGCGTCCCATATCTTCCCCTTGTGGTTGAGAATGGGGCGACATGTCATGCATGAGACTTGGGGCAAGTCAATATAATCGAGTGGTGACAAGCCAGGGCTCTGGGGCCACACCGTCTGGGCTTGAATCTAGCTATGTCTCCTGTTCATGGTATAACTCTGGTAGCCTACTAACCCTCTCTGTATCCAACTGTCTTGTCCGTAGACTGGGGTTAAAGCAAGAGTGCCAACCACCTAGGGTTTTGTGAGGATTAAAGCTAAAAGGTGAAAGGCATTTACAGTAGCACCCACGTCCACTAAATGTTAGCTATACATAAGTTTTAGAAGAATCTTGTAGTGTGAAAGAACAACCCAGGAACCTCTTAGGTTCTTTGATGCAACACTGAGGATCCTGTTAACAGGGAGGCTAAATATTCAGTTAGTACTTAAAATATTAATATTCTATTTACATATTCTAAAAAATGGAACTCAATACAATGATGACTTTAAAGAGTTTGATTCGGGGTCCATCACCAGATGGGTTACCATAATCCCCCGTGCTGTAGAAAATAATAAATATTTGTCTATAAATCAGGTACATACTAACCATGTGGCTAAACGCCTCTTTAATAATATATTTGTGAATTAGTGCTTGAAAATACTAATAATGAATTAAACTATTTCCTAGGGGCCTGAAGGGGGCACTCAAGCATGTGAAGTATCTAAGAAACTTGGGGTGACTTGTTTCATGAAGATGATTTGGTCCTTTGAATGTCTAGGGTGTATCCTATCCAGTAGCCATAACCTGTGTGCTAATGAGATTCACTTACTCGCTGAATTAGCAAATGTTGATTCACGTATTCATTTCTATTCATTAGAAATAGAAAATTTATTTCTAGTAAATTTTGGATTAACTGGAATCCACCTAACCAGAAACTTTGTTCACTGGATTATTTCCCCCACACTATCTTCATAGGGAACAACATGGCATGTCCAAGTTGTATCAGAGTAGTAGTAAAAGAAATTTCACGGTTTTGCCCAGAGGCACTGGGTGTGACCATTGTCACATACCTCTTCTCTGCGATGCAGGTTAACATTTAGAGTGATAGGGCTTTGTGGCGGACTACAAGGTTCCAGATCATGAAAAAGTACTTACATTTGATTTTATTTAGTAAGGGAAAGGAGGGACTTATGAACTGTAGGAGGATTTTCAGTAGACAGAGTAGAAATAACTATCTTTTGCATTTTCAGTGCTGAGGAAAGAGAGTGATGCTTGTTTCTGCTGGGGCTGCCTTTTATTTCAGGTGGCCATCAAGTTTCATTTGTACTACTTCAAATGGACCTTTGAGAAATGGTTTGCCTGGCTGTGGAAAATCAATTCTGGATGCAAAATCCTCCACTGAATCTTTTGGGGTATGGAATGTTGCTGTTAATTAAACTCTCTCATTTGAATGTCAGGCCAACCACAGGTTCCAAATTCAACCATCTAGATTTCGATGATAAATCATGAGAGTCTCTTCTCCTAATACATTATGGTGTTGCAGAAAAAGCTTCTCTGTTGCATGGAAGCCCAGAAGAAAGGTTTCTCTCTGCTAAAGCAGTCTAGTCTTTCAATTAGCAGCAACCAATATTCAGAAATGCATATTAGCATTGTTTGATTCAGCATATCTATGTATTAGTTTTATAAACTGGCTGAAGAAACCCCACGCATTCATCCAGAATTCCAAATGCCTCAGGATAACAAAAAGAAGGAGATGTCAATCTAGACTAAGTACCCATTCTGTGTGTGAACCATTTTTTCCAACAATAAAGATTCTTACCTTTTGATAAAGGGGAGAAAAATATCTGATCACTGACTACATCCATGTCCTTGTCGATCTGCAGGTAAAGCAAAAAGTTTCATTACTGAGGTTGAAGAATAGCAACCAACTGAATGTTTAATAGAAAAAAAAAAATCTACCTACCAAAGGTGTGTGATCACTTCCAGAAGGTGTAGAACCTGCTATCAAGTTCATTTTAGACTGCACAAATAAAGGTTTTAATTTCTGAAAGACACAAAAGGAATGTACTGTGTTATCAAGGGGAAGTAGTTATCAAATCAAATGGATATAGGAGGTTCTTTGGTTCTTTTTTTTTTTTTAAAGATTTTATTCATTTGACACAGAGAGAGCGCGAGAGCACAAGCAGGGGGAGAGGCAAAGGGAGAGGGAGAAGCAGGCTCCCCACTGAGCAGGGAGCCCGATGCGGGACTCGATCCCAGGACCCCGGGATCATGACCTGAGCCGAAGGCAGACGTTCAACTGACTGAGCCACCCAGGCGCCCCCGAGGTTCTTTGGTTCTTAATTAACCAAGATGTGAAAACTAAGCTCCTGATTTATTTGTTTAAATATGGCTGGGGAAATCCTTTCCTTGAAACCCATGGAATAGACAGACCCTTTTCTTATTTGGGCTACTCTGAGAAAAAATTCAAGAAAAATGTTTTCTTCAATGGCTGTTCTGACTCTACCTTTTTCTTCTCTTCTCTTCTCTTTTCTTTCCTTTCCTTTTCTCTCCTCTCCTTTTAAGTACAGTTGACACACAGTGTTACATTCGTTTCATGTGTATAATTTAGTGATCTGACCAGTTTGCATGGTATGCTACGCTCACCCCAAGTACAGCTACCCTCAGTCCCCTGACTCTTCTTCCTTTTGATAATCTCCACCCCACTGGGGTTTACAACGTGTCACTGGCCAGGTATCACGGGGTTTGTCCAGCACCTCCTCGCTCTGGGAGACTATGGCAGTAGGGGTCCTTGTTCCCAGAAACTGAATGGTGAAAGCCCAGAAGCATCTCTTCTAGGAGTTCAGGAGCCCCAGCATGCAAGCAGAATTGTCCCTAGCATTACTGATTGCCAAGTAAATGACAACAACAAACATGTGCGGGTAAAAAGGACCAAAGGGACACTAAGCGTGTTTATCAGAGAGAGGCCTGAGGTCCAAGGATGTACCCTGGTGATGTAGGTGAAGTTTTCCCTCTTCAAGGCTTCTCTCTGGTTGATTTGTATGTGTGTATTTTTCTATTCTCTATAGCCCCGCCCCACTCTCTTTTTGTTCCCACCCCAAGGAAACGGTTTAAATATTTTATGCGTATCTTTAATTTGGATATGTTCTTGCAAAAATACGTACTGTTGTGCATGCCTTTTAATTTACGCTAGTGGTGTTATGTGCTCTCCTATTTTGTTGATTCTCTAAGGCATAGCCTTCTGGTATTTTAACATCCCCAAAGTTGGGATGCATCTTGCAATAGATGGAGTCTCACAGTATAATTGGCAGCACTTTTCTCTTTTAGAGACTTAGAAAGTCTTAGGACACCTTATGTGTTCCCACTTCTCTTGCTAAGTACTAAGTACTTTCACTAAGTACTATGTTTTTAAGATCCATCCATTCTGCTATGTATGCCTAAAATCCAGTACTGTCCAGTACATAGCACTGCAGCCATGTAGCTGCCTCCTTTTGCCCCCCTCCTCTCCTTTCCAGGCCGCCATGCCACCATCTGTCACCAGCATCACCTCACAGCTTCCTAACCTGCTCCTTTCCCCGCAAGCCCTCCGTAGCTGCCAGAGTCATCCCTTTAAATTGTTAACTGAGATTGTCTTATTCCTCTGCTCATTAAATTAAAAAACGATTTTGTAAAACTTCTGTGGAGAAAATTATAAAACTCTACTGAAATCAAACCTAGACAAAAGAAATAGCATGTTTATGGATTGGAAGACTCAGTACTATAAAGATGTCAATTGTACCCAAACTGATCTAGATTTAATGCACTTCTAATCAAAATCCCAATTGAATTTTTTGTTTTGTTTCTTATGTTTCTGGGTTTTTTTCCCTGTGAATATTAACAATCCAATTCTAAACTTTATATGGAAATGCAAAGATCAACACCAGGGTAGGGGTATTTGCCTTACCAGAAAAAGACTTATAATAAAGGTAGAGATATTAAACTAGTGTCATATTCATACAAGAATAGACAAACGGAACAGTAGAACAGAATAGAGAGACAGAAACAGATTCTTACATATGTGAACCCTTAATATAATATATATAACTGGTGGAATTAGGTATCCAGGGAGAAAATGGACTTCTTAATAAATGGTGCTGGTTCAGTCGATTTTCTGTATTAAAAGAAAATGAAACCAGACATCTGCCTTTCTATACACTATCAATTCTAGGTGCATTAGGTCTAAATATGAAAGGGAAAGGGGAAAAAAATTAAAGATCATAAAGAATATATTTGTGACTAAATGTTAGGTAAGGTCTTAAACAAGGCAGGAAAATGTGAAGGCAAAAAGGAAAATTATTAACTAAATTAATATCAGGATTAAGAACATTTACTTGTGAAAAGATACCAAAATACCATTCAAAACAGGAAGAAGACATTTGCAACACATATAACTGAAAAGAAGAAGTTCCCAAATTATATAAAGAATTCCTTAAAAATTTTTTTATTCATAATAAATTTTTTAAAGATTTTATTTATTTACTTATTATATTCAGTTAGCCAACATATAGTACATCATTAGTTTTTGATGTAGTGTTCAACGATTCATTAGTTGCATATAACACCCAGTGCTCCTCACAACATGTGCCCTCCTTAATACCCATCACCCAGCTACCCCATCCCTCCAACCTCCTCCCTTCTGAAACCCTCAGTTTGTTTCCCAGAGTCCAAAGTCTCTCATGGCTTGTCTCCCTCACTGATTTCTTCCCCTTCAGTTTTCCCTCCCTTCCTCTAATAAACTCTTTTTTAGAGTTTTTAAATTCAAGTCAGTTAACATACAGTGTAACATAAAAATTTTTAAATTCAATTTATTTAAACATAAAAAAACCTAAAACAGTTCACTCATTTCTCTCACACTCCATCCCCTGGCTCTTGCAACCACCAGTCTGTTCTCTGTATCTGGAAGCTTGGTTTTTGTTTGTTTAGATTCTACGTATAAGAGAAATCATATGGTATTTGTCTTCCTCTGTCTGACTTATTTCACTTAGCATAATGCCCTCAAGGTCCATCCATGTTATTGCAAATGGCAATTTTCATTCTCTTTTAGGGCCAAACAATATTCCTTTGTATATATACACCAAATTTTCCTTACCCACTCATCTATTGATGGGAACTTAGGTTGTTTCTATTATAAACAATACTACAGTGAGCATGGTATATAAAAATTTTCAGATTAGCATTTTTGTTATCATCAAATACCCAGAAGTGGAATTGCTGGATCATATGGTAGTTCTATTTTTCATTTCTTAAGGAACACAATACTTTTTTCTGTATTGGTTGCACCAATTTACATTCCCACCAGTAGTGCACAGGATTCCCTTTTCTCCATGTACTCACCAACATTTGTTATTGCTTGTCTTTTTGGTAATAGTCATTCTAACAGGTGTGAGTTGATATCTCATTGTGGTTTTGATTTGCATTTCCCTGATGATTAGTGATGTTGAGCATTTTTAAAAAGATTTATTTATTTTAGGGACTCCTGGGCGACTCAGTCTGTTAAGCATCTGCCTTCAGCTCGGGTCATGATCCTTGGGTCCTGGGATGGAGTCCTTGCTCAGCGGGGAGTCTACTTCTCCCTCTGCCTGCCAGTCTCCCTGTTTGTGCTATCTCTCTCTCTCTTTCTCTCTGACAAAGAAATAAATAAAATCTTTTAAAAGATTTACTTTAGAGAAAGAGTGTGCGATCAGAGGGAGGGACAGAAGGAGAGGGAGAGAATCTCAAGCAGACTCCCCACTGAGCATGGAGCCTGTCACTGATATCTTGTAGTTTGCAATATGCAGGTCTTCCACATCCTTGGTCAAATTTATTCCTAAGTATTTTATTCTTTTTGATGCAATTGTAAATAGGATTGTTTTCTTAATTTCTCTTTCTGATAGTTCATTATTAGCATAAAGCAATGTAACAGATTTTTGCATATTGATTTTGTATTGCAATTTTTATTAGTTCTAACAGTTTTTTTAAATAGAGTTTTTAGGGTCTTACAGATACATTATCATGCCATCTGCAAACAGTGGCATGAATCCCACTGATCATGGTGAATGATCCTTTTAATTACTGAATTTGGTTTGCTAATATTTTGCTGAGAATTTTTGCATGTATGTTCATTATGGATATTTGGCCTGTAATTTTCTTACCCCTACACCAAATCCTTGTCTGATTTGGTGTAGGGATAATGCTGGCCTCAAAATGTGTTTGGAAGAGTTCCTCTTCTTTTATTTTTTGGAAGAGTTTGGGAAGTATTAGTATTGATTCTTCTTGGAATGTTTGGTAGAATTTACCAGGGAAGCCATCTGGTCCTGGGCTTTTTTGTTGTTGTTGGGAGGCTTTTGATTACTGATTTAATATCCTTGCTAGTGATCATTCGTGTTTTTTTTTTAAGATTTTATTTATTTATCTGACAGAGAGACACACAGCGAGAGAGGGAACACAAGCAGAGGGAGTGGGAGAGGGAGAAGCAGGCTTCCCGTGGAGCAGGGAGCCCGATGCGGGGCTTGATCCCAGGACCCTGGGATCAAGACCCAAGCTGAAGGCAGACGCTTAATGACTGAGTCACTCAGGTGACCCAGCTAGTGATCATTCTGTTCAGATTTTCATTTAAAAATGATTCAGTCTTGACAGGTTACATATTTGTAGGAATTTATCTAATTCTTACAGTATTTCTATGAATAAATAAGTGTAACACAACTCAGTAGACGCAAAAGGCTTAAACTTCTTGAAGCACTAACTCAAAGAGAAAAACTGAATGGCTAATAAACATATGAAAAGATGATCATATTTATTAGTAGAGAAATGGGGAAAAAGTTACAAACACACACACACACACACACACACACCAAAACCACAAGAAGAAACCATTACACAATCATGGGACAGACAAAAATTATAGTCTGACAATATCAGTGGTAGAGACAGCAAGGAGCAGTAGAAACTTCCATCCATTCCTGGTTAGAGGGTTAATTAGTAATAATAATTTGGAAAACGATCTGGCTTTACCTTATATAGTAGAAACTGTTCATCATTCCTCAATATCTATTCTCCCTTTTTCTTTTGGTAACATTTTCATTGGGTATTTGGCCACCCAGTTTTCTCAGTCTTTTGCAGTTTAATCAGACCAGTGGGATATGAGTGTAAGTGATATATGCCATTTTGGGGTCATATACTTAAGTACTAACATGCTTGCCCCGGACTTCCTCCTCCTGCACTGTACACCCACAGACATGGAGTTAACCAGCTTTCTTGGTGTAGATGGGGGAAATGGCAGAGCAATGACTGAAGGAACCTGTGTGTGTCATCATGACTGTGGAGTACTACTGCTCACTCCCCTGCCTGGAGCTGCTCTTTTCATCACTGACCTGAGAGAGAAGTAATCTTCAATCTTATATAAGGGAGCATATTTTTGTCATAGCAATCATATTCTTCCATAGACTTGAACATACCAATACTTTATGACCAGAAATTCTACTATTACTATAAAACCTGGAACAACTGGGGCACCTGGGTTGCTCAGTTGGTTAAGCGTCTCACTCTTGATTTCAGCTCAAGTCATGATCTCAGTGTCCTGAGATCGAGCCCTGCATCGGGCTCCACACTGAGTGTGGAGCCTGCTTAGGATTCTCTCTCTCCTTCTTCCCCTCCCCACTTGCTTGCACTCTCTCTCTCACTCTCTAAAAACAAACAAACAAAACAAAACAAAACCCTGGATAAACTGCTACATATGTGTATCAGACGAAACTAAAAGAATGTTCGGGGCAATGATGTTCATAATAGCAAAACTGCGAGATCTAACCCAAATGTTGATCAGCATAAGTTGTGGTATATTCAAGCAATAGAATACTCTCAGTGGGTGAACTACAACCACAAGCATCAACATGGATGAGTCCTAAATGCATAATGTTGAGAAAATGGAACAAATCACTGAAGAATACTTACATTTTTTTCACTTATATTCTTTCATTTATAGAAAGTTGAAAAACAGGCAAAAGTCAATGATATATTGCTTCGGGAGACAGGCGCAAGTGACAAAAACTATCAAGAAGAACATCAGGACAGTGGTCTCTGGGAGGTAATAGAGAGGAATGCAAAAGATGGGCTTCTGTAATTTTATTGTATTTATGGCTTGGATCCTGGGAACATAGGTATTCATGTGATCATCATTTTTTAAGTTGCACATATGGATTCTCACTCATCCTTTTTGTGCACATGGTTATTTCACAGGAAAAAAAAAAAGAAACCAAAAACATCAGAGTAGAGACCAAAGGGATTCTTTTGTACTGAGCCTCGACATCACATTAGGAGTGTAAGAGTACGGAAACTTACACTGGGGATAAACAGGCCAATATTAACAGGCTTGCATATAATATGAATAGATTGCTAACCACAAAATAACAGATTGAAAATCAGTATCTAAGATAGTCATGATTAGACCTAACATGGTACACAATAGAATACTTATGTAGAGTAATGGTTTCTAACCTTCAGGCTGTCATAGGACACATAAAAATGGTATTACTTGCAGGGAGCACTGGGGGAAGTGGACAAGGCTGCTCATGGACTTAGAGAGCGGGACAGGAGTTTCAGGCTACCCCAGTCATGGCCCCATCCCTGCCCCCTGGAGGGCCAAGGACAATCACTATCTCAGAACTCTTAAAACAAGTTTGGGAAATTCTGATGAGAGGCACAGACTGGAAGGGTTTCCTAAAAATGCCAAGGAAAAGAACAAGCAGAATAACATTACATTAAAAAGAACACGTCAACTATGGAGGACAGAAAATAGATTTTTAACCTATCATAGTGTTTCTGAAAAAGAAACAAAAACAAATTCTGTGGATGCAATCATTAGAAGTGTACATAAGACACTTGTCTGAGTTGGAAAAAAAAAAGATTTAGATCTATAGATGAGAGTGGCTCATTTTATTCAAGGGAAATTAATAAAATAACATGTATTAACTCATTTCCTGGTGACATTTTTAAATTTCAAATTTAAAGAAAATAGCTTATAAACATCCACTGGGGGAAAATAAGCCAAATTAATTAGCAAAAAGCAAATACTAAACTGGCTTCAGTCAGGGCAAGGCGTAACAAAGTGAAGATAATGTTCCTTCCACAAACAAGAAAGGAACTCAAAGATATGATCCTGTTTATAAGAAATAAATCAAAATTAAGAACTAAAGAATGGTAGAAGTCATGATTTTTTTAAAAGATCTTATTTAATTTTTTGAGAGAGAGAGAGAGACAGAGCCCAAGGAGGGGAGGGGCAGAGGGAGAGGGAGAAGCAGACTCAACGGCTGAGCGGGACTCTCGATCCCAGGACCCTGGGATCATGACCTGAGCTGAAGGCAGACACTTAACCAACTGAGCCACCCAGGAGCCCCCCAAAGTCATGATTTTTAAAAGGCTAAAAATAAATATGTAAATGTAGGTACAAATAACTGCTATTCATACAGTTACAAAATGAAAAGCAGAAGTTAATCAAAAATACTTTCATGTGATAAAAAGAATCCCATAGTAATAATGTAGTTCTCTAAACAGAATAAAGTTAACACAGACTAGAAGAAAAGGAGGGGATATACTGATGCAATTAAGGCTGAAATGAAACTTGGAGGAACAAAACCATGCATAAGCCCTTGTTTTACCCAGAGCGGGCAGGACTCAGACTTGTTTGGTTCTTGTTGTTGTAACTGCAGAAATGTAATTTGATTTTACATTAAAGTTTACCATTGCAATATAGATAATAAAAGCCAGTAAAATGGGGGCGCCTGGGTGGCTCAGTTGGTTAAGCGTCTGCCTTCAGCTCAGGTCATGATCCCAGGGTCCTGGGATCGAGCCCCATGTCGGGCTCCCTGCTCTGCGGGGAGCCTGCTTCTTCCTCTCCCTCTGCCTGCCTCTCTGCCTACTTGTGCTCTCTCTCTCTGTCAAATAAATAAATAAAATCTTAAGAAAAAAAGCAAGTAAAATGCGGCTCATCTTACGTTAAGCCAGGAAACAAAGAAAAGAACAAGCAGTCATAAAATAAGGTGACAAAAACCCCAGATATATCGGTTATGCTGATAAATGCATGTAGTTTCAATTTTCATATTAAAGGTAAAGGAGTGTCAGGTTAGATTTAAAGAACTAACATCCCATCATATTGTTATTTATACATTCATAACTGAAGGAAAATGACATAGCAATACAAAGTTTGAGGAAAATAGCAGCAAAATACAGAGAAGAAGACAGTATGGGTAACAAAATTAATAACAGACAAGTTAGAATTCAAGGCTGGCAAGAGCCTCACAGGCCATGAATGAAAGGTATAATCCATAGCAAAGATGTGACAGTGAAGAGTCTCCCTGAGCTGAGTGAGAAAACATAATAATACATAATATAAAGCAAAAACTACAATCGGGGTGAGCTTTTACTTGCTCACCGTATCTACTAGCTTGCTATAGGACATAGCCTCAAAACTTAACAAGAAATCTTTGTCATTTATTTATTTAGACTATTTGGTAGCTATTTGGGTCTTTAGATTCTGAAATAAACCGCTGGCAAAAGAGAGTCAATCAAAATCCGAGTGGATATTTTTTTAAAGATATTGATTTGCTGATAAAACTGAACACCCCAAAACCAAATAATCCAGTTAAAAAATGGGCAGAAGACACAAACATTTTTCCAAAGACATATAAATAGCTAACAGATACCTGAAAAGATGCTCAATATCACTCATCATCAGGGAAATACATATCAAAACTTGTATTGTCAGAATAGCCAAGAAAAAAGAAGAGAAAGAAAGAAATTGATTTGCTGATTCTCAAACATATATGGAAGTACTAAGAACACAGAATTGCCAAAACAGGGCACCTGGGTGGCTCAGTTGGTTAAGCATCTGCCTTCAGCTCAGGTCATGATCCCAGAGTCCACACTGGGCTCCCTGCTCAGCGGGGCTTTGCTTCTCCCTCTGCTCCTCACTCTGCTCGTGCGCGCTCTCTCTCTCAAGTAAATAAATAAAATCTTTTTTTTAATTTTTTATTGTTATGTTAATCACCATACATTACATCATTAGTTTTTAATGTTGTGTTCCATGATTCATTGTTTGTGCATAACACCCAGTGCTCCACGCAGAACGTGCCCTCTTTAATACCCATCACCAGGCTAACCCATCCCCCCACCCCCCTCCCCTCTAGAACCCTCAGTTTGTTTTTCAGAGTCCATCGTCTCTCATGGTTCATCTCCCTCTTCGACTTACTCCCCTTCATTCTTCCCCGCCTGCTATCTTCGTCTTCTTTTTTTTTTCTTAACATATATTGCATTATTTGTTTCAGAAGTACAGATCTGTGATTCAACAGTCTTGCACAATTCACAGTGCTCACCATAGCACATACCCTCCCCAGTGTCTATCACCCAGCCACCCCATCCCTCCCACCCCCCACCACTCCAGCAACCCTCAGTTTGTTTCCTGAGATTAAGAATGCCTCATATCAGTGAGGCCATATGATACATGTCTTTCTCTGATTGACTTATTTCACTCAGCATAACACCCTCCAGTTCCATCCACGTCGTTGCAAATGGCAAGATCTCATTCCTTTTGATGGCTGCATAATATTCCATTGTGATTATATACCACCTCTTCTTTATCCATTCATCTGTCGATGGACATCTTGGCTCTTTCCACAGTTTGGCTATTGTGGATATTGCTGCTATAAACATGGGGGTGCACGTATCCCTTCGGATCCCTACATTTGTATCTTTGGGGTAAATACCCAGTAGTGCAATGGCTGGATCGGATGGTAGCTCTATTTTCAACTGTTTGAGGAACCTCCATACTGTTTTCCAGAGGGGTTGCACCGGCTTGCATTCCCACCAACAGTGTAGGAGGGTTCCCCTTTCTCCGCATCCCCGCCAACATCTGTCGTTTCCTGACTTGTTCATTTTAGCCATTCTGACGGGTGTGAGGTGGTATCTCATTGAGGATTCTGATTTGGATTTCCCTGATGCCGAGCGATGGTGAGCACTTTTTCATGTGCCTGTTGGCCATTTGGATGTCTTCTTTGGAAAAATGTCTGTTCATGTCGTCTGCCCATTTCTTGATTGGATTATTTGTTCTTTGGGTGTTGAGTTTGATAAGTTCTTTATAGATTTTGGATACTAGCCCTTTATCTGATATGTCTAAATAAATAAAATCTTAAAAAAACAATAGAACTGGGGTGCCTGGGTGGCTCAGATGGTTAATCATCTGCCTTCGGCTCAGGTCATGATCCCAGAGTCCTGGGATTGAGCCCCACATCGGGGTTCTGGCTCAGCGGGGAGCCTGCTTCTCCCTCTCCCTCTGCCTCTCTCCCTGCTCACGCTCTCTCTCTGTATCTCTGTGTCTCAAGTGAATAAATAAAATCTTAAAACAAAACAAAACAAACAAACAAAAAACCAAATAGAATTGCCAAGACGATCTTGGAGAAGAAGAATAAAATGGAAGAACTTACACCACCTGATTTCAAGACTTACTATAAAGCAATATCAATTAAGATAATATAGTATTGGGTAAAGGACAAATAGACCAATGGAAGAAAATACAGGTTTAGAAACAGACTTATATATACATTGTTAATTGAGTTAGAACAAAGGAACCAGTGAAATGTGAAATTCAACGGGAAAACAAAGATCAAAATCACATCGTAAGTATATGCCAAATGTGGGATATAGTCAAGGCCACAGAAAACACAATCTGCCACAGAAAAAAAGAGCTAAGTTGACCTTTATTTAAATTTAACATTTCTAAAAATATTTTTAATTTCTGACCTTCAAAAGGTGCTGTTCTGAAAATGGAAGGAAAAATTATAGAATGGGAATAAATATTTGCAATATATATATGACAAAAGAACTTGTATCCAGGATATATAATAAAATGCTATAACTCAATAATAATTAAAAACAGACAAAAATGGGAGGAAGGGTGAATGGGGAGTTATTGCTTAATGGGTATGGAGCTTCATTTTATTTATTTATTTTAAAAGATCTATTTATTTATTTTAGTGAGAGGAGGGGCAGCAGGAGAGGGAGAAAGAGAGTCTCAAGCAAACTCCACACTGTCACAGAGCCAGACATAGGGCTCCATCTCACGACCCTGAGATCGTGACCTGAGCTGAAATCAAGAGTCGGACGCTTAACTGACTGAACCATCCAGGCACGCCAAAGTTTCCTTTTTGTGAGATGAAATGGGTTCTGGAGATAGGTTTCACAACAATGTGAATGTACTTAACATTATTAAACTGCACAATTAAAAATATTTAGATGGTAAAATTTAAGTTATGTGTATTTTGCCACAATTTTTTTTAAACAACTTGAGTAGTCCCTTTCGGAAAGAGGATCTGAAATTAGTCAATAAGCACATCAAAAGATACTAACATCATTAATTATTAGGGAATGCAAGTTAAAAGTTCAGTGAGACATTATATTAGGATGGCCCGACTTTAGAAAATGACAATATCAAGTTGGTGAAGATGTAGAGAACAGGAACTCTCCTACTTTGCTGATGGTACAGTAATAGGATACAGTCACTCTGGAATATAAACTTAAAAACATATATGCCAAAAAAAAATTTAAAAAAAAAATATATTCCTATGTCCCAGGTATTCTAGTCCTACCTGAGAGTTACAAAAACCTATTTCCGGAAATAACTAGTATAAGAATGTTTGCAGCACCTTTTTGCCCCAAAACAGCTCTTAACTAGAAACAGCCCAGGAGTCCATCAAGAGGAGAACGGATAAACAAATTATTGTTTATTCATACAATGGAATGTTATTCAGCAATACAGAGAAACAATTGCTAGGGATGCACACGATAACAGGGATAAATCTTAAAAGCACTATGCGGAGTTAAAATAAGCCAGACATAAGAGAATACACACTGTATGATTCCATCTGCGTAAGTTTTAAGAACAGGCAAAACTAATCTGCGGTGATAGAAATCAGAGCAATATTTGTCCGGCATGGGGATGTGACTAAGGTATTGTCTGGAAAGGGACACCAGGGAACTTTCAGGAAGGATGGAAATGTTCTACCCTTTCATTTAGGTGATGGCTACACAGGGCAAAACACTCGAAATGATACGCTTACTATTTGTGAACATTCCCGTACGAATACCTCAATAGTAAGAAAGTATTAAACTTTTTCTTTCATAGCATTTATTCAAATGTCATTTAACATTTGTGATATTTGCTTACTAATATCTATGTTGTCTACTCTGTAAGTCAGGCACTATTCTAATCTCTGCGAGTAAAACAGTTGACAAGACAGACCAGTCCGTGCCCTCATGAAATTTATCGTCCGTAAAGGAAGGAGCCCTCTTTGTCATGTGCACTATCTCACTCCCAGCACGGAGCATGGTACTTGGTGCATGTGTACACTCAAGAAATATTTGTGGAGTGGCTATAGTGTAGGGAACCAAGGAAAAATTAGTCATCCATAACTCACTCCCTCATCACTCTCTCCCTCCTCCCCACCCCTGCCCCTGTCTATTTTTCTTCAATATTTGCTATCCACTCTGATGAGTCTCTCAAGTGCCCGTATACTGTGTGGACCTATCGATAAGGATCATGAGCCTGGAATCCCACAGAAGTAATGGCAGATGGACGTACTCTAGGCTGAATGGAGCACTAGCTCTCCTCACAGGAAGATAGATGGAGGGCAAGTCAGAGATTTTTCTCAAGACAAGGACTGGATCTATTAATGTGCCTGTACTGGTGTAACTTTGAGATTTTTAGAATTCTGTTTCATTAAACCTGGCCAGTTCACCTTTGGACCAGACAGTTTTACCAGGTAATCCTCAAAAAGCCCGATTTTTGAGTTAGCACAACATTCTCATGGGTCCAGCAATATTTTATTTGTCCAGCTGATTAAATTTCTGAAATGAGGATTACTCCAATTGAAACTGTAAACTTCAGTTGAAAGAGGAAAAACCAAAAGGATAAAAAAGAGACTATATATTCTTATCTATGTAATCCAGTCTGGGGATATTTCAGGGGAGTCAATTATTAAAAGCTCAGCAAGCTGGTTCAGATTACCAGGTAATTTAGTTAAAAATTAGAAATAATTAAATGTTATCTTGCCAACATTCTTAAGTTCTTTCATCTGCAGCAACTTAAGATTTAGAAAATAAAGTCAAAGTCAAAGATGTTGAAAAAATTTTTAAGAGAAATTTTAGATTGGAAGCTTCCTAAAGCAAGAGCCTGTATTTTGTATTTCTTGTGCTCTTTCCCACAAACCTTGTCCCAGAATACTTAGCATCATGATGGGTGCTCAACAGCATGTATAGCTTGCTAATTTTCTTACTGTTTGAAATTTCCTGGATATATTTCTACACTGAACATCATTTACCTTTACAATCATAGCTCCCAAATAAAAGCATTAAGTACACAGTTTAAAAAAATAGTCTATTTTAAAATTGGGCTTTATCTACAAGTGACTTCTAGTACGAAAATGAATGGCTTGGTACTAGGAAAAGACTCTTTTGCCTCCTTTTTCCCTTTGGAAGGGACTGGATACTTGGATCTATTTCCTTACATTCCATCCATGCCCACAAGTGGTCAGACTGACAAATACTTCCCAGCTAGTGTCACCCCTCCTCTGAAATTTCTGCTTGCCTCTATTATAGCCCAAGCATATTGCATTGAAAGGATTTGTTTACCCATCTATATCTCATACCAGATTGAGCTCTTTGGGCTCAGGCACTCGGTCTTGCATCCTTAGTATCTAGCAGATGACTGTCACGTACTATCTCCAGACAGGGGCTCAATAAATGTTAAATAAGAACAGAAAGACATGTACAAATATCATCAAAGAGACAAACAGTATCTAAACATTATATGTACTTACAATATAATTGAAGGATGTATCAGCAAGCACTGCAAACTGACGAAACAATGTGTGCCTAGTAAACATCTCATCTTTAAGGACATGGAAGCTACAATAAAAGAAATGGTGAAATTAAAATGTGCAGAAATCATAAGATAAAGCAAATTAATATTATGTTCATGTGGTTAGGAACTACAATTTTCATTGTGAAAGAGATATAAGTAAAAAATTTAAAATATTAGTATGAATTTGTTACTTCTTTCATTTTTAGTTATTTTTTTAGAGGCTTTATTTTTAAGCAATCTCTACACCCAGCATTGGGCTTGAACGCACAACCTTGAGATCAAGAGTCACATGCTCTACTGACTGAGCCCGCCAGGCACCCTTACTTTTTTCATCTTTAAGATTACATATTTCCCAGCCCTGAAAAGGCACGGAATTAATGAATGACAACCCAGTATCAATGAGCATCTTGGAGCCCAAACTGTAGTTTTGGGTGTTTTTTGTTTTATTTTTTTTTTAAGATTTTATTTATTTACTTGAGAGAGAGACAAGAAGACAGAGAGAGCACAAGCAGGGGGAGGGGTAGAGGGAGAGGGAGAGAGAGAGAAGCAGACTCTCTGCTGAGCTCCAAGCCAGACTCGGGGCTCCACCCTATGACCCTGAGACCATGACTTGAGCTGAAGTCAGATGCTTAACCGACTGAGCCACCCAGGTGCCCCCCAAACTGTAGCTTTAAAAACATTTCTCCCTAAAATGAACCAGGGCTTCTTTCAGAAATGGCTGTTTCTAGATCTAAGGCAATAAATACCCAAGTTGAGCCTGGGACATTTTATTGTTAAGGGAGTCATCAAAGACTGTGCCAAAAGAACACAGCAGTCAACCTTAAGAGGGCTCCCATTGACTTAAGATTGGAGAAATTGAGCATCAAAAATAATGATTATAATGTATTGAAACACAACAAATATATTAAAAACTTGGGAAATTCTCAGCCTATCCAGATTGCAAATGATGCTAAAAGTAGGAGATTCAGCCTCAGAAAAGCATGTTCTGGAGACAAAGCCACGAGTATGCTGGACAACTTTGGGTAGCCACTAGGAAGGAACCAAAAAAGTCCCAGTATTCAGTCACATGGAGGGTCTTAGAAGAGATTGGGTGTGTCTCATGGGTCAAAACCACAATGAGGTACCACTGCATAACTGTTAGCATAACTGAAACCAAAAAGACAGACAATAAGAAATGTTGGATAGGATACAGAGAAATGGGAACCCTCATCTCTTGCTTCTGTAATTGTAAAATGGTGCAGCCACTTTGGAAAACAGTTTGGCAGTTCCTCAAAATGTTAAACATAGAATTGCCATATGACCTAGCAATTTCTTCCAGTATATACCTAAGAGAATTGAAAACATATGTTCCACACCAAAACCTGTACATGACTGTTAATAGCAGCATTATATATAGGAACCAAGAAGTGGAAATAATTAAAATGTCTAAAGACTGAAGAATGGGTAAACAAAATGTAGTCTATCCACGCAATGGAGTATTATTTGGCAACCAAAAGTAATGAAATACTGGTACCTTCTACAACATAGATAAACTTGAAAACATTATGCCAAGTGAAAGAAGCTAGTCACAAAAGGTCACACAGTGTATGATTCTGTGTATATGAAATGTCCAGAACAGGCAAATCCATAGAGACAGAAAGTAGATTAGTGGTTGCTAGTGGTTGGCAGCTACAGCAATGGGGAGTGGCTGCCAATGGATATGGAGTTCCTTTATGGGTTGATGAAAATGTTTTGATTTAGAGAGCGGTAATTTGTTGTCCAACCCTGTGAATACACTAAAAACCATCCTTTAAAAGGGTGGTATGTAAACTATATGTCAATAAAGTTGTTTTACAGTAAGTTACTATGTGTGCTAAAAAAATGGAAACTTATGAATAAAGTAGAGAGAAAAAAGCAGAGCAATGATGACTTTAATATCACTTTGATGAAGAAAACAGCGCAAAAGATTGGTAAAATTGATAAAAAACGTGAATTTCCGCACAGAATTGAAATCTACTTAAAAAAATGAGTAGTCATCTTAGAATTGAAGCAATCATATATGATATTAAGAACTCAGTACATGGGCTGAATAGGAGAATGGATACAGAGCACAGACAGGATTATTCATCTCAAAGGCAGATCTATCTATCTATCTATCTATCTATTCAAAGTGAAGCCTAGAGAAAAAAGTAGGAAAAACCAGACAGGAGTGTAAGAAACATGTGGGTTGTAGTCAAAAGGCACAACTTACATATAATTAGAATCCTAGAAGAGGAGAGGCTGATAGTTGATAAGTCTCGACATCTCCGGAGGAGGCCAGGACTCAATGCACTGGCATCATGAATAGGCTGAGGGAAAAAAAACTACCAGCACAGAATTCTACACTCATAGAAAATATTCTTCAATAATGAAGGTAAAATAAAGACACTTTCCTATAAAGGAAAGCTGACAGAATTATTTGCGTGCAAACCTATGTTAAAAGAAAAACTGAAGAGAGCTATATGGATAGGAGGAAGGTGATCCCAGATGGAAACACATTGAAAGCAGGAAGAAATAAAGAGCTCACAGAGTAAAAATGTTAATGGAAGTGAATACTGACTACGCCTAACAATCATTGTAACGTTCGATGGTGTTAAACATTTATAAGGAATCAAAATGAAAATGTGGGAGGGGGTTAAATGGAGTTAAAATATTCTAAGGTTCTAGAATTCTTTCCTTTTTTTCTTTTTCATTGAAGTATAATTGATATACACTACCCTGTTGGTTTCAGGTGTACAACATAATGATTCTAAGGTTCTAGGATTCTTGGGGAAGTATTAAATAGAAATTTGTAGAAGACTGTGGTAAGCAAAGGATGTGGGTTAAAATTTCAAAAAGGGAAAATAATAAATAACTAACAAGTCAATAGAAGAAAATATGGAATAAAAATACGTTGATTAGTCCAAAAAAAGGTGAAAAGGAGAGAAGAAACAGGTCGGCTAAATAGGAAAAAAATGTGTTATGTGGTAGATGCAAACCCAAGGATACCAGTAATCTCACTAAAAGTAAATGAAGTAGGCCAATTAAATAAATAAGACTGGCAGGTCAGATTAAAAATCCAGCTCTATGCTGCTTACAAGAGACACATTCAAATATAAAAACAAGATAGGTTGAAGGAAAAAAATGCACCATGCAATCTTAATCAATGAAGAGTGATACAGTTATATTAATTCTAGATGAAGGAGACATTAAGCCAGAAGGCATTTTTACAGATAGAAAGGAATGGCTCATAATGATACATATAAATGATAACCTCATAGGAAGATAGCAGGATTCTAAATTTGTAGGTATCCATCAATGTAGCCATAAAATATTTAAAGCAAAAACTGACAGACTAAAAGAGAAATAGATAAATCTATAAGCATAGTGGAAAATTTAATACTCCTGTCTTAATAGTTGGAACTGTAGCAAAAACTTAAGTATATAAAAGATATAAAAAACACAATGGATAAATGACCTAATTGAAATAGATAAAACACTGCACCCAGTGATAGAATTCCTCTTCTTTCTAAGTGTGCATGGATCATTTTTTCAAAATCAACCATATGCTGAACATAAAACAAGTATCAAAAATTTTAACAGATTGAAATAATTCAGAATAGGTTCTCCGAGCACAATAGAATTAATCTAGAAATACAATTAGACAATCGTCAACTACCTGAAAATAAAACATATCACTTCTAAATAACCCATGGATCAAAGATAACATAAAATAGAATTTGTAAAATGTTTTATACTGAACAATAGTATATAACATGTCAGAGTTTGTGGGATGCAACTCAAGCAGTGCTTAGAGGACAATATGTAGTCTGAAATGTATATAGTAGAAGAAAAAAAAATCTGAAAACCAATGATTTCAGCTTTCTTCTTAGGAAGGATTGCAAATCATACACAAAGAAAGTAGAAGGAAGAAAATAATAAAGATAACAGAAACTAATGAAAAGAAAACAAATATGAGAGATATTCAACAAAGGAAAAATGATTTCTTTGAAATAAATAATAAGACTAACTCTTAACAAGATTGATCATAAAAGAGAACACATATTATCAATATCAGAAATGAAAAAGGGGACGTTAGATCTTACAGATAATTTAAGTATAAAATATGAAGATATTATGAACAACTTTAAGTCAATCAATTTGACACTTTAGTGAAAAGTAAAATTCCTTTTTATTTTTTTAGATTTATTTATTTATTTTAGAGAGAGAGAGAGACAGAGAGAGAGAGAGAGTGAGAGCACGCACAAGTCGGGGGGAGGGGCAGAGGGAGAGAATCTTTAAGCAGACTCCTCCCTGAGCACAGAGCCAACGTGGGGCTTGATCTCGTGATCTATGTGATCATGACCTGAGCTGAAACCTAGAGCTGGATGCTTAACTGACTGAGCCACCCAGATGCCCTGGTAAAATTCTTTTAAAAAGACAACATAAATTATGAAATCTACTGGAAGTGGAAGATCAGAATAACTCAATATCTATTTAACAAACTGGATATTATTTAAAACCTTCCTCCAAGGATAGACAATAGACACATGAAAATATGTTCATCGTCACTCACGATCAGGGAAATGTAAATCAAAACCATAATAAGATATCACCTCACACCTGTCAGAATGATTAAAATCAGCAACGCAAGAAACAACAGGCGTTGGTGAGGATGTGGAGAAAGAGGAACATTCGTGCATTGTTGGTACGATGCAAACTGCTGCAGCCACTGTGGAAAACAGTGTGGAAGTTCCTCAAAAACTTAAAAGTAGAACTACCTTACGATCCAGTAATCACACTACTGGATATTTACCCAAAAATACAAAAACATTCATTTTAAAGGATACATACAGCCCTATGTTTAAGCAGCATTATTTATAATAGCCAAGATATGGAAGCAGCCCAAGCATCCATCAATTGATGAATGGATAAAGAAGATAGTGTGTGTGTGTGTGTGTGTGTGTGTGTGTGTGCGTGTGTGTATATATATATATATGTATACATATATATATATACCACGGCATATTATTCAGCCATAAAAATGAAATCTTGCCATTTGCAATGACCTGGATGGAGCTAGAGAGTATTATGCTAAGGGAAATAAGTCAGTCAGTGTTAAGACAAATACCATATGATTTTACTCATATGTGGAATTTAAGAAACAAAACAAATGAGCAAAGGGAAAAAAGAGAGAGAGAGAGAGAGAGACAAAACAAGAAACAGACTTTTAACTACAGAGAACAAATAGATGGTTCCCAGAGAGGAAGAGAATGGGGGGGATGGGTTAAACAGGTGATGGGGATTAAGGAGGGCACTTGTCATGATGAGCACTGGGTGTTATATGGAAGTAATGAATCACTACATCGTGCACCTGAAAGGAACACTAACACTAAACTAACTAACATTGTATGTTAACTAGCTGGAATTAAAATGAGAATTCAAAAAAATAAAACCTTCCCCCAGAGAATGATAAACATTAACTTAAGATAGATGTTACATTGGAAGAAGAAGAGGCACTAGGCATGGAATGGGCACACAATGGTTGTGAAGATACTGCCAACACTTCATCTTGTAGTAAGAATACTTGTGTTCATTATATTGCTATCTTTATACTATACTAGTATATCTTAAGTATTCTTCCCTTTATACTAAATGTTGAACCAAAAAAATTTTTTAGTACAGAAAAAGAAAATAAGAGTAATATGTTTTTAAGGGTTAGAAAGACCTGTGTCCATGACTGAGATCTGTCACTCTTTAGCTGTATGAATTCTGATAAATTACTCAATTTCTTCGAACTTCAGTTTCCTCATAAGAGAAGTGGAGTTAGTGTTTTTTTAGAGCGAGCGTGAGAGCTCGTGCAAGCATGGTGGGGGAGGGGCAGAGGAAGAGAGAATCCTCAAACAGGCTCCACCCTCAGCCCGGAGCCTGATGCAGGGCTTGATCTCACCACCCCGAGATCATGACCTAAGCTGAAATCAAGAGTCAGCTTAACGACCGGGCCACCCAGGCTCCCTGGAGTTACTATTTTTAACTACCACCTACAGTTTCAATAAGGATTTGATGCATGTGAAATGATTAGCATTGTCTCGGGCACTATCTAGTAAACTAAAACATTAATCGTATACATTCAACACACGCATAACAGAATAACACACAATTAGCAACTGCTAATTTCATTCAGTTTAACAATTTCATGGCAGGCATCTTTGAGATTAGTCATTTGTTGCACATATTTTAGCAAAAAGGACACTGGATTTTTCATATAACATAACTTTACAAGATGAAGATGATTGCTTGAGAAAGGATCTATTTCCAAGTAACAAAGTGTATCTTTTGGGCAGTAGGCTGGCTAAACTGCGGCAAGGACTTCCAATTGAGAAATTTAGGGTGGCTCAGATGGTTGGGCGTCTGCCTTCGGCTCGGGTCATGGTCTCGGGGTCCTGGGATTGAGTCCCACATCGGGCTCCTTCCTTAGTGGGGAGCCTGCTTCTCCCTCTGCTTGCCACTTCCCCTGCTTGTACTCTCCCTCTCTGTCTGGCAGATAAATAAATAAAATCCTTAAAAAAAAAAAAAGGAATGGATAAATATATTCCAAGAATGAAGTACACTCCCCTCAGCTAAAAAAGGACATTGGAAAATTCAGTTCTGAGTCTTGTTTGGTGATCGTAATAGCCTGTTCCCCACACTCAGCCTCGGAAACTGCAAGAATCAGGGGGCAAAAAGGATCGCTGCACCCCTTCAGAGATGGTGGACCTCCCTCCACGCTCTACCACATACCACGTATCTCCACCTTAAACCATCCCCTCTGTCCCGGAGCCCCCAGTTACTACTCACTGTGGATCCTACTTCTCTGAACAGCACCTTCAGACTGACACCTTCATTTGGTGTCTGCTTAGCTTTTTTCTTTTTCTTTTTCATTTTTTAAACACACTTAATTTTTAAAAATTTTTATTGTTATGTTAATCACCATACATTACATCATTAGCTTTGGATGTAGTGTTCCATGATTCATTGTTTGTGCATAACACCCAGTGCTCCACGCAGAACGTGCCCTCTTTAATACCCATCACCAGGCTAACCCACCCCCCCACCCCCCTCCCCTCTAGAACCCTCAGTGTGTTTTTCAGAGTCCATCGTCTCTCATGGTTCGTCTCCCCCTCCGACTTACTCCCCTTCGTTCTTCCCCTCCTGTATCTTCATCTTCTTTTTTTTTCTTAACATATGTTGCATTATTTGTTTCAGAAGTACAGATCTGTGATTCAACAGTCTTGTACAATTCACAGTGCTCACCATAGCACATACCCTCCCCAGTGTCTATCACCCAGCCACCCCAACCCTCCCACCCCCTGCCACTCCAGCAACCCTCAGTTTGTTTCCTGAGATTAAGAATTCCTCATATCAGTGAGGTCATATGATACATGTCTTTCTCTGATTGACTTATTTCACTCAGCGTAACACCCTCCAGTTCCATCCACGTCATTGCAAATGGTAAGATCTCATTCCTTTTGATGGCTGCATAATATTCCATTGTGTATATATACCACATCTTCTTTATCCATTCATCTGTCGATGGACATCTTGGCTCTTTCCACAGTTTGGCTATTAACACAATTTTTTAGAGCAGTTTTAGGTTCACAGCAAATGGAGAAGAAGGTACAGAGATTTCCCATATACTTCCTGCCCCCCCACATGGACGGCTTCCCTGACTGTTAACAACCAACAGAGTGGTACATTAGTTACAATCAATGAATCTACACTGACACATCGTATGGCTCAAAATCCATAGTTGACATTAGGGTTCGGTCTTGGTGTCATACATCTTATGGGTTTTAATAAATGTGTAATGGCATGTACTTACTTTGTAGTATCATGCAGAGCAGCGTCACTGCCCTCAAAATCCTCTGTGCTCCACCGACTCATCTCTCCCTACCCCTGAGCCCCTGGCAACCACTGATTCTTTCGCTGTCTCCATAGTTTTACCTTTTCCAGCATGTCATATAGGATCATGGCCTTTTCAGACTGGCTTCTTTTAATATCTCGTAATATACGTTTAAGGTTCCTCTATGTCTTGTCACGGCCTGATCGCTCATTTCTTTTTAGGTCTGGACATAGCACAATGTACCCATTCGCCTCCTAAAAGACCTCTTGGTTGCTTCCGATTTTGGGTGGTTATAAATAAAGCTACCATCAACAGCCATGTCTGCTTTTGATTCCAATTCCCCTCACTTCCCACCCTGGGAAACTGCATCTTGGATCACCATCAGCTGAACACTCTGAACTTCATGAGCCAACCCCACACCATCCCCTCACCTGCCCAGGGCCTAGCTTTTGAGAAGACTACAGACAGCTGAATTTAGAGGAAGGCACAATACTCAGAATAACCACCGAGTGCCCAAGACTCCAGATTTATTCTGATTTGGCTTTGGCATTTCTGTGAATCTTGAATTTCATAGACAATGAACGTGTTGTGGGTATACTCAGGTAGCAATGAGCGACAACAAGTTACCAAGGGCCGAATCGTCCTTTCCCCCCACACTACACCCTGACAAGGGCTGAGAACAAAGATACAAGAATCTAAACCTGTCAGGGGTGAAACTAACGGGACCGGGAGGTCAGGTGTACCAGGAAAGGTCCTAGGACTCCTGTGACAGGAGACGCAAGCCAGAAGCCTGAGAAGGGAGGGAAGTGGGGAGAGAAGAGGAAAGAAGGGCAGCGTAGGGTTTCTGTTTCCCTAACTTTCCCTGTTCCCCAAGTCCAAGAACGAGGGGGGTTAGAACAGTGAGAGGAGGAGGGAGGAGATTGAGAGCACAGTGCGCCTGCGCGGGCACGTCGCGGCTCCGGCTCTGCTGGTTAGCAAGCTCCCTGGGAGGGACTGCGCATGCGGGGAGAGGAGGTGGGAGGGAAAGGGTGCGGACGCACAGCCCTTAGTTTGCGCGCACTCCCCTGCCGTGTGGGAACGGCGTGCGTGTAACGTCTCTGCGCCCTGGCCGGCGTGATGTGCAGCAGTGGGTCCGACCCGCCCCAGGAGCTCAGCAGGCAGGACTGGGGGTGGCTCTGATGGGTGTCGGGTTGAGGCGGGACACTCAGGGCGGCATCACTGCGGCACCGGGCGGGTGGGGATCTAGTCCTGCCCCCGTGTGCCACACCTGCACACCGTTTGGGACGAGAGACGCGACCATGGCGGCATCATGCCACACTAAGAGGAAAGACTAGCTCCTGCCCTGGTTGGCCCCGCTTAAGTTCCATCTTCCCGGAAATAGAGCCAACTCAGCAGAGACAGAAAAGGAGCTTGGGAGGTGGAAGCCCTGAACTGGACTGGGCTGAATATAAATCATGAATTGTCTGAGAAATTGTTGTATTCGACTGTTACGTTGCCTGGCCAAGGTGAAGTTTTTCCTCTACAAAACAAAATGATGGCGCCTGATCTAAGATCGGTTACAATGAAATGAAATGACCATTTTAGCCATACAGATCTGCGACTGTACTGTCAATTTCCATCCCCCACCATGATGCAGTACCCTGGATATACGCGCTCTCTCTGTTATATATTACCTTGAATGAACACTTGGTGATGCAACCACATGAGAAAGACAATGCGTTATGTCCCAACATTATGTCCCAGTTAGTTGATTGAGAAAATATATAGAAAATATGTAATCATACTTGTTGGTATTCCAAATGTTTAGATAGCAACATAAAGTCTGCATAGACCAAAATGATGAAATGAACATAGACCATCTTGATTAACAGCAAATCAACTTGAAGTAACACTGAGACATTCTTGTAAATGGTCATTGAAATATGGGATGAATCCCATTGGGACAGACACAGCATAAATATTAAGGATCAAAGTGAAGCCCACAGGCGTGCCTGGGTGGCTCAGTCGGTGGCTCAGTCGGTTAAGTGGCTCAGGTCGTGATCTCTGGGTCCTCGGATCAAGTCCCACACGGAATCCCAATCCCGGCTTCATGGTGGGAGGTCTGCTTGTCCCTATCTCTCTGTGCCCCCCCACTCGTTCTCCCTCTCTCTCTCAAATAAATAAATAAAATCTTTAAAAAACAAAACAAAACAAAGTGAACTCCACAGAAATAAGTAAGGGAAAGAGAGTCTACTCAGTTTCAGAGATGTTTGGGGAAATGAAGTGCATATTTAAGCCAGTCTCAGTCTCTTGTTTCTCACCTGTATTTATATTCTATCCTTAGAATAACTGTATGAAGCAGTTAGGACAGGTATTAATATGCACATTTTTCAGAGCACAGAGCATTATCAGCACAGACGTGAAGCACAAGCAGGAGTGCATGTTACCACGAGGAGATCTTTCTCTCACCACCTGGTGGTATTCCGGCTAGCATGTGGATTCTCAGTGTACCACCTGGGACCATTTCAGGGTGATGTATGCAGCAACCTACAGGATTTCTTTTTTCTCCCTCTTTCTCATACACTCACAATAATAGTGTAAGCTTATGAGGTGCTGGGCAAATGTAGGGCATTATCGTCTTACGAAGTCCTGTGTGAGTCTCACACTTGACTTCTGACATCAGACCAACACTGAATCCATCCTGTCTTGAATGCTCCTTGACTGTGAGAAAATCTTGCAAAGGAACTTCCAACATGTGATAAAGAGAAGAGAATCTGGGCGACATTATGGCCAGAAACAAGAGAAGAGAATATAGTTGTTTTAAATTAACATGTTAGGACAAGGAAAAGAAAATAGGCATTTTCTCTACTTGGTGTTGCTTTTAGCCTTTCCAGAATTTTACAGTAGTCACTTACTCCAGTTTTAAAAAGACAAAGGTGACATAGGGAAGGTAAATTAAAATGATTATGTGAGTGAAGAACAGATCTGAGAATTAAGGAATTGGTGCTGTTTTGTCTGTAAAAGGATAGAGGATACAGTATATAAAACAATTTTATAAAGAAGATCTAGACCAGTTAAATATTCTCATGTGCAAATAAACAGGAAACTGTTTTAATAGCCCTATGAGGGAAGATGACTAGGTAGGTCTGATTAAACCAGATATCAAGAAGAGGCTGTCTATCCTGTTAATCCTTTAAAATTGAAATATGGAGATAGGGAATGTAATAGAATCTTGAATTATTTTTTCTTTGAAGTGACTTTGACAACTCTTCTATTTTAAGCCAATTATTTTGCATTTCTTGTTAAAGGTGTATGCTGGTATTTTATATTAATTAATATGCACAGAAAAATGCACATTAGTCACGTTTTAAAAGATTAGTCACATTTTTATAAATAGAATTTATATATATCACCACATACCTATTCCTGAGAATATAGAATTTCTTTTCCCAGTTTTTGTTTATCTGTTCTGATTCTTTCTTAAATCTGTAATAGATTTATAGATGGTTAAATGTTGTATTAGCTACAAATGAACAATTATGCTTCATTATTACCGGTACCTTTCTGTCTTCTTTTTCTCATTTTCTAAATTAGCCTTTAGTACTTGTATTTGCTCCTCCAAAATATGTCTGTCTTCAATCTTTCAATAGAAAATGCATCACAAAGTGAATTACATGAACAATATATTCTTTCTCCATAAATCTTAAAAGCTATTTCTATTAAATAGCATGCATATTCTACCTATCAAAAATAATTTGAGGGAATAGTGAGTTACATTTACTTGCAGGTCCCCATAAATTGCAAGAATTAAAGATCCCATCCGCCATGTCCTGTAAGTGATTCATTTAAAGGCAGCCAGTTCTAAGCAATACTACAAAGCAATCAAAACTTATCTTCATCACCCCTCCCCCTACCAGGTATCCCTTTTTCTAAATCTTGTTTTCTCTCTCTTACTGTGACCTCTCCAGCTCATTATAGGCAGGAGCTGCTCCAGTTACTCTATTTTCTTTCTTTCTTTCTTTTTTTCTTACCAAAACTGTTCTCAGGAAAAGATCTGACCAAGTCAATCACATTAGAGCTTTATGTCACCCATTTCTCAGGATTGTTTATATTTTACAAGGGGACAAACTTTAGCAAAAGGAATGAATCTCTAACAGTGGAATTGTGGGCATTTCACGAATGAGAGAGATTTCTCTGGATCCAGCCTGGACGTACCCCAGAATCAGATTACAGTGTGAATGAGGTCTTTGTCCCTTCATAAGACCCACTCTCGGTGTAGCTTTCAAAGTCATTGCCACTTTTTAAGAATAGCCAGCATCAATATAAACAATAAGCATGTTAATAGTAATGGTCATATTAGTCATTATTATACCTTAGCCACTGACAATTTCACCTTTCCTTCGTGTACCTCAGCTGGTTTTGCGTGCCTCACCTGGCATGAAAATAAACCAACGTAAATATAACATTTCAAATCAGTGCATAAATATGTGGTTTTTCTGCAGCTTAGAGACAGGCAACTGAGCCTTAGAATATGCCAACCGTAGTCCCGCAGGGGTCTTCTCTGCCTTACCTAATGTATAAAGCCCAGGGCTTTTGTACATTGCCTTTGCAACTGGACAATCACAGCCCATTAAAACCAACTTTCCCACTACCATCTTTTTAAAAAATTTTTTATTGTTATGTTAATCACCATACATTACATCATTAGTTTTTGATGTAGTGTTCCATGATTCATTGTTTGCGTATAACACCCAGTGCTCCATGCAGAACGTGCCCTCCTTAATACCCATCACCAGGCTAACCCATCCCCCCACCCCCCTCCCCTCTAGAACCCTCAGTTTGTTTTTCAGAGTCCATCGTCTCTCATGGTTCGTCTCCCCCTCCGAATTCCCCCCCTTCATTCTTCCCCTCCTGCTATCTTCTTTCTTTTTTCTTAACATATATTGCATTATTTGTTTCAGAGGTACAGACCTGTGATTCAACAGTCTTGCACAATTCACAGCACTCACCGTAGCACATACCCTCCCCAGTGTCCATCACCCAGCCACCCCATCCCTCCCAGCCCCCCACCACTCCAGCAACCCTCAGTTTGTTTCCTGAGATTAAGAATTCCCCACTACCATCTTTTTAAAGTGCATTTTTCTGCACTCCTATATTGGCCAAATTTTACTATTATACTTTTTTTTTTTTAATGAAGTGGGCAGTTATTACTCAGTGTAGTGGTAACCTTTAAGGAAACTTTATTTTAAATGATGATGTACATGATTTAAATGATAATTATAATGAATTTTCACTAGTGTTATCTCTAGTGAGATGGCACTGAGAGCAGATGGCAGTGAGAAAACATACTGAATATAAAAATCTGCTTGTTTAGCTATCTCTGGGTTCCTACACAAAAGACAGAAAAAGGTGCTCCTTATTTCTACTACTACCTCTCTGGTGGGTTCTGTGACCCAAAAGGCCCTGAATCTGTTGCCCGTCTTGGTGAAGTGGGCTCCACCCGGGAGAGTCTAGAGCCAGGTCTGGGGAAAAGAGCTAGAGAGTTCTGCAGAAGAGAGTAAAAGGAACTTAGAGCTAACTTCCCCTGAGTAATTAGAAGGACTGGGAAGAGAGAAGGAGAGAGCGAGCACGTGTGAGAGAGAATGGCCAGGCAAGGCCACAAGGCTTGGTGGTGCTAGCGTCTGGTGACATTGTGGGTGACCAGTGTCCAGGGGTGATGGCCACTATTTAATTTGAAATGGCATCTTGGTGATGCCTGGTCCCTGTCGCTTACCTTCTTCAACCTCCTCAAATTTACATACACAAAGGGGTCCTGCGAGCGGGTTGTTTTAATAGACATCGCATAATTGGATGAAATTCAAGGTCTGATTAAACAAAATGGAAACTGGGATGGGAAGCAGAGCACAGTGAAACTCGGAAACTGACTTAGTTCAGTGGAAGAAGGAGCTAGACGCGGTGACAACCACCAGAAGATGCTGTGGGCATCTGCAGAAAACCCGGGACATGCTCTAGGCTGCCACAAAGCACAGAATGTGGGTTTGAACCAGTTTTATTATATCTGAAGGAACAGAGAGAACCCAGCCAACATCAGCTGCCACAAATAAAAAATAACAAAATTTGTAGCAACAGCCCTAAAAGCTATAGTTTATTGAGTGCCTATTATGTGCCAGACAGTTAACATATATTACTGTTTATTTCTATATACTACCTATTGACTTCTTCATTCATATTACTTCAACTTTTTTGTAAAGATTTTATTTATTTATTATTAGAGAAAGGCGCATGTGCAAGCAGCGGAGGGCTGGGGGGAGGAAGAGGGAGAGAATTTCAAGCAGACTCCATGCTGAGCACGAGCCCCAGTAGGAGCTCAATCCTATGACCCTGAGATCAGAACTTGAGCTGAAATCAAGAGTAGGCGCTCAATCGACTGAGCCACCCAGGCGCCCCTCATATTACTTTAGATTTTTCATAATAGATAATACATGCATTTTTTAAATGAACTGCAAATAGCTTACACGAACCTGAGATTCTCACTTCCCAGAAGTTAAGGTTTTGTTTGCTCATTGTGTTTTGTTTTCATCTTTCTCATCATTATTATAAATAAATAACAGCTTTTATTGATTTGGGCTTCTCCACAAATAAAGATTCAGAATTTAAAGCATTCACATTATCTTCTGCCTTCTCTGTCTCTCTCCCTCACATGCCTGGGTTTTTTTTAATTTGCAAATGTTTAACTCACATCATAGTTGCCTTTATTATCATTTCAAAATGTGTAAACTTCTATATTTTGATTTGTTAATTCCCTGCTGTGAAAGATGGGAAATTTATTTAGTCTTTTTTTTCCCCTAATACTCTTCACTCTCTCCACCTCCCAGTTTTGGGAAGGAATGTTATTTTTACATTGTTAATGTCAATAGGATTGTTCTCAAACTATAATTAAGTGCCCCATGCTTTATCTACAGCCTGAATCTAAAAAGTGAAATGTGTTTCTGCAAACATTATTTACTGCAAGACCAAGAAGTGTAATTGGCTCCACAGGGAAGACAAGGTAAACCTGTAGCTAAGCTTTGCTACTAAAAGGAGATTCTTCCCAGTGCTGCTCTAAAGTTACAACTTTTTTTTTAAATAAAATAAATAAGATTTTATTTATTTATTTGACAGAGAAATTGAGAGAGAGAGCAGAGCGGCCCTAGGCAGAGAGAAAGGGACAAGCAGGCTCCCCACTGAGCAGGGAGCCCGATGTGGGGCTCGATCCCAGGACCCCCGGGGATCATGACCTGAGCCGAAGGCAGACGCTTAACCAACTGATCCACCCACGTGCCCCTAATGTTACAACTTTTCATTTTCTAGCTCCCTTTACTTCTGAGTCACACTTCCTTTCTCCTTCTTCTTGGGTCCTTATCATCCTGCATATTGGATTCTTTCTATATTTGGTTAGCGTGTTTCTTGAATAATTTCTTTAAACAGTTTCCACATATAACAAACTTTTTGAGTTTTCACACGTTCAAAAATATCTTTATTTCTCTTACACACTCCGTTGAGATTTTAGTTGGAGATAAGAACTAGGATTCAATTTTTTTTCCTTTTGAAAACTTTGCTTTATTTGCTTGTAGCAACCAGTGATGCTGATGAGAAAATTAGTTTCCTTGTTTTTGTTTCATTATAGATAAACTGTTTTTTTTCCTCTTCTTTATTCTTAGAGACCTAAAATTTCACCAGAATGTACCTGCTGTTTTCATCAATTCTAAGACATATTCTGTGTCCCACTCAGTGTTTTAACATCTTTGAAACTGAGATGCCTTATAACTGGTGTGCACATCATAATTTAATAGGCAGCAGTTTTGCCTTGCTCGTGTCTTAACCATCGGCATCTGAGATTTGATAAAAACAACAGACACTCTGCTTTTCATTTCAATCCTGTTTAGCACTTGATGGGCCTTTCCATCTGAATCTTAATGTTCCTTTGCTTTAGTTTATGGAAATTTTATCTTATTTCTTTTCTAATGCTGTCTTACATCCATTGTACCTGTCTGGCTTCCTGAAAACTCTATTAGAAAGGTATTAAACCTCTTGGATCCATCCTTCATATTTTAACTTTTCTCATAATTTCTGTCTGCCATTTTACACTATGTTCTAAGAGACTTTGTTGTTCCCTTAATCTTCCAGATTATTTTTTAAAGATTTACTTATTTGTTTATTTGAGAGAGAGAGAGAGAGCGTGAGGCGGGAAGGGCAGAGGGAGAGAGAGAATCTTAAGCAGACTCAGGGCTAAGCATGCAGCCCAACGTGGGGCTTGATCTCACAACCCTGAGATCATGACCTGAGCCGAAATCAAGAGTCAGACACTTAACCAACTGAGGCACCCAGGTGCCCAAATCTTCCAGATTATTAATTGGGTCTTCAACTGTGTCAGTTTTATTATTCAGCCTGCCCATTGGTGTCTTTTTGTTGTTGTTCTTGTTGTTACTTCCAAGAAATTGTTCTTTCCCTTAGGCTGTTCCTTTCCCATAGCTGCCTGTCCTTCCTTAATGGAGAAGTTTCTCAGGAATGTTTCCCCAAATATACTTATTTTAAAAATGTCTTTTAAGTTCTTTTCCATTCCCTGAATTAACCATCTTTCTTATGGAGCCAATGGCTGTTTGTTCTCTTTGTTTTTTCACTCACTAAATATTTGCTGAATTCTTACTATGTGACAGAAAACATTCTAGGAACTAAAGATACAACAGAAAACAGAACAGGGCTGAAAGAGGTAGAACTTAGGGCACTCTTTGAGTGAAAAGGGAACTGCCTAGAATTTCTTATTTGGGCAACTAGATGGACAATGGTACCATTCACCAAGACAAAAAAAAAAGAATAATTGGAGTAGGGACAATTTTGTATGCGAGTATTCTTTTCTTATTTAATGAAAAAAAATTTGGTAAGTTCAGATTCAGATACTTAGAGAAATCTAGGGCACAATCAAATGAGGACATGTAATAGGCAACCGGGACACGGGCCTGGAATTTGGGAGTGGGGTCGATCCCAAAGATAGAATTTGGAGTCACCAATATTTTAGTTGAAGCTGAAGACTCAGATAAGGCCATTCATGAAATTTACAGAAAGAGAAAAGCAGAAGATCAGGGATGAAACCCTGTGTCCAGGTGTGGCCGACCTGTAGCTCTGATTTCTCTTTGGCTGATAGGGAACTCCCAAACCTGGGACCCTAACCCACTGCTCTTACCTTGGTTCTCAAAACTCTAACTCCCACTCCATGAATCCTCACAGTCCTGGAGAACCCTTTGGGGCCTTAGAACTACCCAAATAAATGTTCCTTTAGTTGTTGACACACTATCTCAAACTCCCTAGAAGAAACCACCAACTACTATTACCAACACTGTGACTCAGTCTTCCCATGGCCCATGTGACAGAAAGCTAGACAAAACGAAGTCTGAGGTATAATAACACTAATTTAACAAAAACGATGAAAAGTGTTTGTTATCATTAACCTTCTGTGGATCCAAAACCCCCAAACCGTGAGGATTACCAAAACGACAGAGGCATGCACTTTTTAGAATCTTTCCACCTATTTGTTCTCAAAGGGCACAATCCACTTGAACTGCCATTTGGTTAACAATGGACCAAGGAAATCACTGGGGTAAGAATTCCAAGCTTTGGAGGGCACTTGCCAGTATGCTAATGGGGAAAAAATTAACGCAAATTTTAAAAAGTAATCCACAAAAAGGAAAACAGTTTGATAAAACAAAATAAGTTCCCATGTAGAAAGACATTTGTATTTATTTACTTCACTATATCCAGTCATATCCATAATTGAAAGTTTATTAAAAAGACCCTGTGTTTAAATTCACGTATAGTAAAAACGAGTTCCAATTTTTCAAGGCTCCCTTTTCCTGCCTCTCCTATAATGATCAACTCTGTAATAACTAAAGATAAGACTGTTGCTATACCATATCTTCTATAAAACAAATAATGATTCAATCTCTCCAAAAGACAATACTCTTACAATGACGAAGATAGCTTCTCTTTTCATTAAAAAAAAAAAAAAAAGCACCACATGTAGACTAGAGTGTTTGCTCTCCAGTTTAAGTTGAACTTTCAACTTTACTACAGCATGTTATATTGAATCCTGGCTCTGTGCACATTAAACTGTCATTTTGTTTTGTCAGCTGCTGACATTCCACTTTCTCTGGAATATGCATGCTAGTCTTTATGTGGCTACTTCATTGACAGGTGCAAACATTGGACTGCTAAACAATAGATAGAGGTGAAAATGAATGGTAATATTAATAGAAAAGTAGATAACTTCCTAAGTAGGAAAATGTACGTTGAATAATTATAAAAATAACTAAAAATTGTGATTAGAAATAATTTATTATAAATAGTTTTCATTTTCTGTTGAATTTGTATATATAATCAAAAAATCATAAAATTAAGGAATCAGGTTCATTTATAACAGAGATTATAATTCTTAAGTTTGTTTTCCATTTTTAGCACTGAAAACATGTTAAAAACATGTTAATCTTCTAAATTAGGAATCAACAGCCAAGGTTTGTAATAACAGAAGATGTGCAATTATGTTTATTAATCACCACAAGATTAACCATATTCCTTATCAGATCCACTTTCTCCTTTTCTTGTCAATGGAGGAGTCATTACATTCTCTTCTTTCTCCTAATTTCCACAAATGTCCCTCTTTTGAAACTTTGGCCATTCTTTCTGGGCTTTCCTGCCTCCTTGCCTCTCTCTCCTTTAAACCATTAAATATATTACTATCAAAACAATCTTTCTAACTCATCATGAAGAAAGATCATCTTCTGTCCCTAAAATTTCATTAATCTTGACTTTTACATTAATATATATATATATATATATTTTACCTTCTAAGCCAAACAACTATTTTTTATCACCAGTATGTCCCAGTGGGTGGAGGAGAGGGAGAATGACAAGCCCATGAAGAGAGGAGAACCAGCCTGTGTGCTGACAATTTGGAGTAAAGAGACCGGGGAATTAGGAATATTGAAATAAAATGTGAGACTGTATGCAAGCAAGCATTAATCATTGACTAGGCCAAAAGTAAAAATAAAACATTTATCTACATATATCACCAGTGAATTTTCTTGCAACAAAATTGTTAAGCTAGGGAATTCTCTCAAAAATAGGACAAGTTTTCATTTGATGCACCCCAAGGCCCATTTGATGTGCCCCAAGGGTGCCACTTCCTGTCTGCCAGGGGGCTCTCAAACATCTAGGCAGATGATGGGGCTACAAAGCCCTACAGAATCCAGGCTGATCGAGGCAATCTGCAAATCTCAAGACAAAAATCTATGTGGATTGGGCTTCCTCCCCTGGCTCTGGCTCATCCTAGACTTTACATACACACCTTCTATCAAACTAATCTTAAAAATTTGTAATCAGAACTCTTCCATGATGGAAATGTCTAAAGATGATGAAGCCATTGTTTATAATAGCAAAAGAATAGAAACAATATCTCTGGAAGGCATGATTAAATTGACAGAGATTGGTTAAGTAAATTATGCTAGCTCCATTGAGTAAAATACTGTACATAACTTATTATATACATTGAATGATGTTCCCATATCTTGCGTGCAAATCTGCATCAAGATTTGTCTGAAAGGATGGTCACAAGGAGTTTTTAATAATTACCTCTGGGTGGCAGGATTCTTTTTTACTTTCTTTTTTGACATTTCTTTATTGAGAAGACTTGGTATAAGTATAAATGTTTTATTAAAAAAATTCAGACTTCTGGCATCCCACATTGGATGCCAAAAAAAAAAAAATGCCACTGCTATACTAATTACTCGAAAAATCCAGATAGACTACAAAGTCACAACCTTTCTTGGACCCATCAGAGAACTGAGGTCACGACCAGGCAACATGAATTCCAAAGAGGAGCAAGATCTTCCAATGGGAGATGTGATGCACAGGTTCACCTACAGCAGAGGCAGCACCATGCCAGTTGCAACACATGCAGGTAAGAAAAGCAAGCTAAAATGTAAAGAACCACTGAAGAGCAAGTATGGCTTCACAGAGCAGTCTGAACTGGCCGGGGGACGTGTTATAAGGGGAGTTCACACTCACGCTCAGCTTTTTATCCCATCTCCTACCAGATGCTCATAAAGGTGACTGAGGGCAGGGCAGGACACTTGTTGATGGTGCAGACTTCAAGAGGAGATCAGCTGTTTTTGATGTAGTGTTCCATGATTCATTGTTTGTGCATAACACCCAGTGCTCCACGCAGAATGTGCCCTCTTTAATACCCATCACCAGGCTAACCCATCCCCCACCCCCTCCCCTCTAGAACCCAAAAATGAAGGGGGGGAAATCAGAGGGGGGAGACGAACCATGAGAGACTATGGACTCTGAGAAACAAAGTGAGGGTTCTAGGGGGTGGGGGGTGGGAGGATGGGTTAGCCTGGTGTAGGGTATTAAAGAGGGCACGTTCTGCATGGAGCACTGGGTGTTAAACGCAAACAATGAATCATGGAACACTACATCAAAAACTAATGATGTAATGTATGGTGATTAACATAACATAACAAAATAAACAAATAAATGAACACACTGGTTCAAAAAAAAAAAAGAGATCAGCTGATGCTAAGAGAAAAGTACCTTCCCTGAGATAACAGAAGTGTTAAGTCCCTGGGAGAGGGGAAGAAAACTCTCTGGCCAATCAGACCCAAAGAAGGTGATCAGTGGAGAAGTGTAAGGCATGAAGCTTCACCCTCTTCTCCCAGAGCTTTCCTTCCTGGGAAAGAAAAACTTTCAACTGCTGGGGAGGGCAACAAAGCTTCTTGCTTATAGGGCATAGGGGAAGACATATTATGGTAAGGGGGAAAATGAAAGAAACATTTTCCTTCCCTGGTAAGCCATTGTCTTGGGCCTTAAAGTCTGTAATAATACCAAGTGGAGGTTCCTACTATTGCAGGAGGGATGGGCAGCTCCTGTCCAAGGTCAGCTTCATATACAGGCAGAGGGAGACCACCACAGGGAGGAAAAGCAGGAATCCTGACAGAGCTCACCTCTGAAGCCCAGGCACACAGCACTCCCCAAAGACTGGTCTGGATTAGAGCAAGAGAGAACCCTCTCTGCCTTCTTGTGGACTACCAAGAAAGAGCTGCCTACTACTGAAAGAGGGATAGGAGCATAGAGAATGACCTCCTCTGTGGCACAAGTAGACAGGTTCTGCTGAAGATGAGGGTGGAGCAGCTCACAGAGAAAAGCACTCTGTTCCTCTCACTCCCACTGCAAGCACACATCCACAGCAAAAGGAACATTGTCTGTCCCTAAGAACAGAAGGACATCTTCTTCCTTTAAGAAGAACTACAGCAACCACCAAACAACTCAATTCAACTTGTAGCTAGATTGGCTCAACCCCCTACAATAACAATCTGATATAAGAAGAGGCATGCCATTTCCAGATGTGAATACTGATTACTTCAATTTCTACTAGTCTACACATGATGTTTGGTATTTAATAAAAAATTGAGACAGAAAAAAAGAAGGAAAAAAGAACTGATTGTCAGGAGACAAAGCAATCAATAGAACCAGATTCAAAGATGACCCAGATCTTGGAACTATCAGATGGAGACTTTAAAATAACTATAAATAATTATAATTAAAATATTAAAGAAACTAGGAGAAAAGGTGAACAACATGGATGATAATAAATAATGAATTTCAGCAGAGATGAAATATATATATAGTTTTATATATATGTAATATATATTATTATTGTATATATATTATACATATATATGAGTCAAATGGAAATACTAGAAATGAAAAAGACAACACTAAAAATGAAGAATTTGGGCCCCTGGGTGACTCAGATGGTTAAGCATCTGCCTTCGGCTCAAGTCCTGGGATCAACTCCCACATCGCGGCTCCCTGCTCCTCACAGAGCCTGCTTCTCCCTCTGCCTCTGCCTCTCTCTCTGTGTCTCTCATGAATTAATAAATAAAATCTCTAAAAAATAAAAAAGTAAATAAAAATGAAGAATTTCTCTGATGACTCATCAGTAGATTCAATACCACTGAGGAAAACAATTAGTGAATTTGAAGGTAGGACAAAAGAAATTCCCCTAACTGAAACACAAAGAGGAAAAAATAGTTCAAAATTGATGAGAAGAACATCCAAGAGTTGTGGGACAGTATCAGTCTAAATTATGTGTCATTGGAGTCTCAAGAGGAGAAGGGGGAGAGAATGGGGCAAAAGAGATAATTGGAGGTAATGGTCAGAGGTTAATGAAAGACTTCAAGCCACAAATTTAAGAAGCTCAATCAAGGGACAGAGAGAGAATGCATTGCTAGCAGACCTGCACTCTAAGAATTGCAAAAGGAAGTTCTTCAGGAAGAGGAAATGTGATACCACATGGAAACTTAGATCACTGAGATCTACATTAAGAAATGAAAGCTCCAGGTGGGATGACTGGCTGGCTCAGTCGGTAGAGCATGTGACTCTTGATCTCAGGGTTGTGAGTTTAGGCCCCACACTGGGTGTGGAATCTACTTCAAAAAAAAGGTTAAGAAATGAAAGGTCCAGAAATGGTATAAATGAAAGTGTCAAATGCATTTGCATTTGACAAATCTTCCTGTGACAAATTATATCAGTTTTTTTATATGGAAATATATTAAACTTTAAAATTTTTGAAGGATACAACATGTTAGGAATTCCAAGGATTGTGCTTTTGATGCAACACTGGAAAAGGTTATCCAGGGACATTTGAAGCAAGATGAATGGACAGTTATGAGTTTCATAATGACTTTTTGGAGAGTGCTTAAGAAACACTATCTTCGCCACTGAGACTAAGCTATGTGGTAGGAAGTTGCCAAAGGTTCCTAAAAATTGCAGTGACTTCTTATTGATCTCCTACCAATCAGTTATTTGGGTGCTTCAGTCTGAAATCTTTTTTATGTTGCTTTCCTAATACTTATTGTCCTAGCTCTGCCAATGGTTATATAAAAATCTAAAACTGTATATTGAAGTCTTTCTAATCTTAACATAAGCAATTAGCTTAAAAATATGTTTATGCCTTATTTCATGTAAACCAATAGAAATGTTATGTATCTTAACCATAATTACACTCTAGGCTGTTGAGGCTCATGTCAATCATGGTGGCATGAGGGGCATCCGGGTGACTCAGTCGGTTGAGCAGGCAACTCTTGGTCTCAGCTCAGGTCATGATCTCAGGGTTCTGGGATCGAGCCCCATGTCAAGCTCTGTGCTTAGTGGGGAGTCTGCTTGAGGATTCTCTCTCTCTTCCTCTCCCCCTGCCCCTACCCTGCTCATGCTTTCTCCCTTTCTCTCTCTAAAATAAATAAATAAATCTTTAAAAATTCTGGTGTCATGAAACTGAATATGTGCTCACCATATGTATACTTTTAGCCAATGGATTCACTGAATTCCATAACACTTCATGGCATTTGTTGTAGGTAACTACTTTTTATATTATATTATGTTATGTTATATTATATTATTATATTTTCACATATGCTCCCATATCTATTCATATATTCAAAAGAGGGATGGATCCCACATTGAAATTGGTGAAGGAGATCTTCAAGCTATTTTCAAGATCTTTAAAAGTCTAAATAAATGTGTACTTTGATTCCCTAATAAAGTTGCATACCTAACAATCCTTAAGAACTTTTTGGATTTGGTTGGCATTAAATCAATCCAGTGAAATATCACTGGCTATCTAAGGTTGATCAGATATCCAAGTTAAAAGTAATATGTACTAAATGAATACATAAAGGAAAACAAATAACTTTAATAAGTTCAGGGTTGTTTTTTTTTTTATGAACAAGCAGAGACTACAGGAAAAGAAAACAAAGGGATATTAAATGAAGAAAAGTTCAAGTGCCATCTTTCATGAACTTACATTCCTTAAGAAAAGAACTGGTGTATCGTAAGATAATCCCAGGGTGCGAGGACAAAGCTAGGACCTCGGGGACACTGGGCCTGAAGTGGTCGGGTCTGGAGGACCTGACAAGGTGGTTAGATCCAAAGGGTGTGGATCTAACCAACCAAGTGTTCAGGGGGGTGCAGCTACCTCAGGCTTGGCTCTGGCTAGCATCCATACTGAAGCCGTCTTATGGTAGTGAGTTCTATGACAGAATTCATGGCACCGAGCAGCAGAATTTGTACATGCAATAATGGCAGTTAGAATGGGTGCCAGTATGTCAAATATTCATGGGGGTAAGACCCAAGTCTGGGCAGTATCAGGACTCTGGCTAAATGACCTGGTGTTCAAGACTGGCCTCAACTCCCAGTGGGAACTGGAGAGAAACCCACAGCTGAAACCAAAGCAAATGGAATAAAGCAACACCCTACAGTGGGGGGCAAGATGGCTGCTCTGGGCACCTGAATGTCAAGGATGACACTTCTTCTGTTAACACCAGGGTGATATTACACGTGGTCAGGACCTAGCAACTGCCCCTGGCTGAGAGTGCCTAGGGAAGAACAGAAATGGATACAAATCTCAAATTTACCTTTTCCCGATTCCCACAATTGTATCTTAGGTCCTTAATTAAGTTATACTAAAATATCACAAACTCTACAAATAAAATGCTATCACTGTTCCCCAAGAACATAACAAGAAGACAAAGCATAAAACGCATTATGCGATTCTTAACAAAAAACATTTTTCATTTGTGTGACAAATATTGAATCTGACGTTCACTAAAATATTTTCAGTTCCAAATATACTGAAAGTATTTATCATCGAACCACTCAGAATAAGATAATGTAGAAAGTAAAAGCCACCTTTCAGTTGACTTCTAAATATAATATCACTCAGCTGGTCAATTTTGGTCTCTGAGAGCAGAATCTAAGGATGAATTCATTTTAGTGGTAAATGGTAAAGTGGTAGAATTTTGATCTTGAAATAAAACAAGTATAGTGTATGATTTTAATAATCTCTACATTTTAAAGTTATTTGATACAAGAAAGATCTAGTACAGTAAGGAAAATTCTTCCGTGTCAAAAAAATCTACCAAAATACAGGGAGTATCCCTTGACAACCTCCAAGACCATGCACATGAACAGGATGATCCTATCTCTGTATTAAACAGCCATCCAGTGTGGCCAAATCCACAACGAGCAAAATGCTGGCTTTCCCCCATTGCTCCGCAGAACTCTTTAACTGCCTGCTCTACCAAGCGAAACCAAAGTTAAAAAGGATGAAATAATGAAACAATAAACAGATTGTATTATTTTCTTCCCTGATGAAGTTTAATTTAAACTTCATGTGCAATTTAATCAAATAAGAAGTTTGCATAGGAGAGCAATGGTCAATTTCAGAAAGATTTTTTTCCCCTCACCTACCTAGCCTGTAATACTACAGATCTATAACAATCATTCTCTATCCTACACTATTATTTTTTATTAAATAACTAGCTTGCAGGGTGAATATGATCATAATTGCAAAACTACTGCAAAAATATTTCACCTGACAATTTTTAAATGTTAAAAGAATCACGTTCTAGAGTTTTTATTGATGTCTTTTATGCTGTACAAATTGCTTTGTACTGAGTGCACTTTAAGAATGGGAACGTGATTGACTTGTCCGTGTCCCATTTCCCACACAGAGGGTCCCGATGGTTTCTGCAGATGTAAGCACACACCATATGTTCTCTCAGCAGAGACCAGGTTACCCCATGGAAGCTCAGAAGACTTCCTGGGAAGCATTTACTGGGTGCAACCTTAATTAACTAATTCCCCGGGGCGGGGGAGGGGCAAACCTCCTGGGAATCCGATCTAACCTGGTTATATGAAACCTTAGTATCTGAAACGTTTCCCAGATATCAAAAAATAAACTTTACACAAAACACTGTACAAATACAAATTTTATGTTGTGAAATCTTTCGTAAATAGAAATCAAACAGCAATGTTCCTATCGTGCTTTTCAGACTGGCTAACCACTCAGTTTATCACTCTGTACCCCACTGTGGGAAGCACGTGTGCTGTTCCCACCAAATGACACAGATTTCAAAAAGTAAGTATGATTAATTAGATAAGATAAGTGACTGATGTAAAAAGTTCCTTCAGCAAGCTCTCTGTCTGGTCATTTACATGCGATACATGTTACAAAACCCCTTAAAGACAATTTTTGAGAAGTCCAGCTACCTCAGCATAATGAAAGATGTAAAAGAGAAAAAAAGGAAAATTAAAGTTAGGGTGCATAATACATCAAGTTAATCTGCAGTGAAGACTGTACCACATGGAAAGCTGCTAGAAGGGAGCACTTATCATTAAACTGTGAACAACCAAAGTGTATACGATAGCAATAATGGTGAACTAGAAAAATACACTTCATTTTTAAAATCGTGTCAGTTGATACAAATATGTAAACACCAGTTTGCTTCACCTCCCCCCTCCCCTGTCTGATTTTTACTTATGGTTATGCATTAACTTCTGAGTGTCTCCTGCCGACAAGACACACTGTTAGGCTTTGGCAACATCAAAATAGCAATCGTTACAGTTAGAAGGAGAGACTATGGCACTAACAGAACACCCCACTGAACTGACACCTCTGGGAGATCCTGTCTGCCCTGTCTCTCCTATGGTGCATCTTCTGTGGGTGAAAACAAGTGGTTATTTCTGCTCCTCATGGCTGTGAACGGGGAACCTCAATCTCAACTGGAAATTGAGGACCCTGTTGTTTCTTACTTGCAATTGTGGGGTTTAGTTAGGGCCTTGTGCTTGCTGCAGGGACTGGGGCAGCTCCGCCTGCTGCTGAGATCCTGGGATTGGAGTTCCGTTGCTCTGTTCCTGTCACCGACCCTGCTCTGCAGTCCTCCCTCTATCTTCTCAGAACCTCCGACCACAGACTCTGCACCCCACCCCCCCACCAAGGGACCTGATTTCATGGCAGTTGATGTAGCCTTCTGGAAAAGGACACAGCCTCGGCCACATGCTCCCTAAGTCCAAGGCTTAGGCTAGAACCCCGTACCCAGTCGGGCTGATCTATCCACGCAGGTCAGCCAGCAGCATGGCACACTCAGGTGTGGGGGTGGGGTTTTTTGTTTTGTTTTGTTTTTTGGGGTTTTTTTGTGAGCAAAAAACAAAGCAAAACAAACAAACTCCACAAACACAAACAACAACAACAACAACAACAACAAAAACGAATAAACACAAACTTCCCAAGAATTGCATTCTAAACATCTTACTTCGAGAACCTAGGCACTGGTCAGTCATGCACCAAATTCCCCCCCAAATGTCATTTTCCTCCTTTGGAAATTACACTGGTTTCCAGTTGTCTGTACTTCCTAATTTTCTGTAAAGGGGAAATGCTTTCAGAGGAGAAGGCTTTGTCTCAGCTCCTGGGGAGTGACGGCCACTGGTGGGCACCCTGGACTCTCTCTACCTGCTCGCTTATTCCTCTGCTGCGGGGGAGCCGTGAGCATCTGCCCGGTGAGCCGGCATGAGACACCCCTACCTTTGCATTTGGAGCAAGGATGGCACAGGCAGCCTGCTCCTGCTCAGGTCCTCTGTGCCCCAAGCCTTAGCGAGGCAGACACTGCCCCCTGTGGGAGAAAGAGGAAGAACACAGGGACAGGCAGAAACAAGACAAAGGAGTATGGGAAGCGCTACACATTGGCTCTCTGTATCACCAACCGGCTTCTGAGCTTTTAAAAAATCAACACGGAAAAAGAGTTTTGACTGGTTACACAATTCACAGTGCCCACAGGCCAGATCGGTCTCTCAGAGAAATACAACAATTCCTGTAACTCACAGCGGAAGCAAGTTCCCCATAGGATCATTACAAAGGGAGGGACTGTGTCTCAGCAGGGTCCACACGCTAAGACAACTTTGAGTTGAACATCACAGAGCTACTTCTTAACACGCTCTTTTATACTGACCAGTAGTACGGCCTTGGGTCCAGTAAAAGCAATTCTGATTATTTGGAGGGATGGTGGATTAGGAGAATTATAGCGTATCATTCATGCATGTGTATCTCTGATGGTGTGAATTAATCCAGCTGTCAACTTAGAATACTATGAGCAAATGGACTGTATAGCTGCATGTCCTTCAGGGAATTTTCAGGAAGTTTCTGATGGTATTGGGCAGTAAGGAGTTAGTAATTATACACCCTAGACTGTGCTTGGAATGTGGATTTTCTATCTTGCTAATTTAAGAGAGACCCACTGAGCCTTAACAACTAAGCTGAGCCTAAACGACCACGTTGAGGATAATGATGGCGTCCTCTCGGGCAGTCAAGGGGCCCAACAAGGACACACTGGTGTAGAGAGAGCAGCCAGAGGTCCCTGCCCAGCTGCAGGCACAGAGAGTGGGGGGGGGGGCATCCGGTGTAGGAGATTGTGAGCCGGCCTTGCTCATGCTGGACGTGAGGTCACAATAGCACTAACACAGCCGTGGCCCTGGGCGGATGCAGGTACCCTAGAGTGTGGTCATAGGAGCAGTTCTTACCACAGGCTGCTCTCCCTCTGCAGATTTCTTTGGAGTCTTAACTTTCCTGGTCTTCACAGTCGAGACACTGATGGAGGGTGAGTGTGGTCGGGAACTTGCTCTAGGTCTGGATGGAATCCTGGGCTGTGAGGGCCACGGGGACACAGCGGTCTCTTCAGCTTTGACTAGTCTCGGGCTCTGGCACACAAAAAGAAGCAGCTTGGTTATTCTCACTTTATTCTTCAGATTCGTGTCCCTTTCTTTTCCTCCTGTGAGTTGGCGTTGCGGGGTCAGATTTCCAGTCCCAAAGGGCATGGCTCTGCTCTTTTCCCAGTGCGACACTCCTCCTTCCGGTCTGATTTAATGTGTCCCCTGGGTCTGTTTTTCCTCCCACTGATGCCACTGTACTAAGAAAAACATACCAACAGATCAGTATTTTCTGGAAGCTCCTGGAAAGGTGGGAGTGGGGTGACATGACAGCTTGAGGTCTGTATCTTATTTGTGGGAAGCTAGGGGAAGAGAAGGTAGGAGTGTAGGGCCAGGGATCTGAAGAGATGGGGCATGAGCCTAAGGCTCGGGGTAGCAGGACGCGAGCAGCCAGGTTCGCCTTCTTGTTGGCTTATACCCCTCTCACTGAGCTCAGCCATCGCTCCTGGGCTCCCATCCACACTTTCAAGCATTTTCTCCTCCAAACTCGGATCTTAGAAAGTGAGAAGTCTCAATATGGTATGTATACCTTTTTCAACCCAGATGTCAAAATGAGACTCACACAGAATAAAAGAAGAGAAAAAGAACTTAAATTTAAATGCAAACCTTGCCACCGAGGCTGTCCAACTTTTTCCTTGTTTCCATGTCCTCCTTCTGTTTATTAATCTGTGAAATTGAAGGTGCACATTATTTGTTATCGTTTGCAAAAATTAAAAAGGAGAATTTTCTATAAAACTTCCTCAAGCAATGGAAGAATAGAATGGTAAACCACTTAACTGCTAACACGATTATGAGAACGTAAGTTATAATGGTGCATCTGAATTAGAAGAGGAAATTAATTTGTACCTAAAAAAAGAGCACTTAAAGAGGTGAACAGAAAGAAAGCTGTAACTGTTTAAAGTCATTAGCATTTGCTCATTGTTTTAAACATAATAGAAATTATAGAGAAACAGATCGTTTGCTTTTGTGGTAATAATTTGTTTCATATATTATTATGATAGTTATAAATTCCAGGTCTTATAAAAGTTTTGGAGAAATTTCAGATAATTCAATAGCCAGACCTCAATAATATAGTGATGAAATTTTGATTTAAAGAGTCAATTCTAGTTTCCGGGCATAAAAGGCTTTTTATCATATATATAATTGAGACATAATCGCGACAGAGAACATTATATTAGTTTCAGGTCTACAACATAATAATTCAAAAGTTAAAAAAATAATAATTCAAAAGTTGTATATGTTGCAAAATGATGGCCACAATAAATCTAGTTAACATCCATCACCACACAGTTTTAATTTTTTTCTTGTGATGGGAACTTTTAAGATTTACTCTCTTAGCAACTTTCAAATATATAATACAGTATTATTAACTATGGTCACCGTGTTGTACATTACGTTCCCGTGACTTATTTATTTTATAGCTAGAAATCTGTATCTTTTGACCACCTTCACCCATTTCACCCACTTCCCACCCTACCTCTGGCAACCACCGATCAATTCTCTATAAGTTCATATTTTCATTTTGTTTAGATTCCACATGTAAGTGAGATTATACAGTATTTGTCTTTCTCCGACTTCACTTGGTATAATTTCCTTAAGATCCATCTATCTTGTTGCAAGAGGCAAAAAATATATTATTAATGCATGCTTCAATAATATCAAGCTTTTTTTCATCATCTGTATCTGTGACTAATGCCAGGGATTCTAATTCTGGCTAATCTTATGAAATTAAACAATGATGAGATACACCCACAGGTACAACTCTTTTCCAAAATATCTCTCACCTACAGATAGGGCAGGTCTGCCTCATGAAATCTTGAGGTCTGGGGGGACAGTAACTGATGTCCATGAAGCACTGCGTTTAGGAAGAACTGGGCAGGTGTGCTCAGATGAAGGATAATGTGCAAAGCTTCAATTTTACTTTAAATGCAATGGGATACCAATGAATAATTTGAACTCTTGGGGGGGGCATGAATGGGACATGATAATATTTATTGTATGAAGTCATAAATTGGGGGGAGTCATGTTTGTGGTCATGGCTGAGTAACTGCTATGAAACCAACCTTCCCACAGATGACAACGATAAGCTCCAGAAAAAATATATTTAAAAAAGTTACCTGAAGACAATGGCTTTTAACTTAGCAGCAATGCCCCGTCTGTCTGTGTGGAACAACTAAAACTCTGGTGGAAAACCTGCAGCCTTTCAGGATTGCTGGAGACACAGTTCAGGGCAACCAGAGCCAGGGAAAGTTCCAAGGCAAGGAAATCCCAAGGAAAGCCGGACTGCAGAGCCCCCAACTTTGTGCATAAATTTTGCCCAAACCCTTAGCAGATGCCTGAATCATGCTTGGCAGTGAAGCTGAGGCTCAAAGATTGAGTTGAGATTTGAGCTTCGATCCACTGCATGCAAGACAGAGGTTGCAGTTTAAATCCAAGTTAATTGCCTGATTTTTTTTTTTTTTAAGTAGGCTCCATGCCCATCATAGAGGCAGCACAGGGCTTGAACTCAGCACCCCAAGATCAAGACCTGAGCTGAGATCAAGAGTCGGTCGCTTAACTGACTGAGCCACCCAGGCATCCCTAATTGCCTGATTTTTAAAAATAACACACAGCATTCACAATGCCTGTAAAATGCCAAAATGCTCAACATACAACTGTATGTTGCTGATCTATTCTAGAGCGAAAAGACTCTTAACACAGACTGACAGTGAGATGGTACCTCAAAAAGAGTGGAATGAGGTCTCTGAAGTGTGGACAGAATGAAAGAAAAACAAACACTGTTAACTCGGAATTCTGTACTGACAGAAAATATTTTTCAAGATTGAAGTATCTGAAAGAAACAGAAGGATTGCCTCAATAGCAGTCCTGATCTACAAGAAGCATTAAAGGAATCTCCTCAGACTGAAGAAAAATGATCCCAGAGAGAACCTCCAATATTTAGGAAGGAATGTAGAGCATCAGAAAGGGTCAATATGTAAGACTATTTTGTCTTAATTTCTTTCAAATACATACAACTGTTTAAAGCAAAAACTGTAATACTGACGTAAATATAATATATAAAACAACTTTAATTTGAAGAATGGAGAAATAGATCTATATAAACAAACCTATAATTTCAAGGTTTCTATATTTTACATGAAACAGCCTTAAATTAACTCTAAGTAAACTGTAAAAAGTTAAGGATGTAGATTATAATTGCTAGAGCAACCACTAAAAGATAGGCAAAAAGCCAAAATAATAATAAATAAATTAGGGGCGCCTGGGTGGCTCATTCAGTTGAGCAACTGCCTTCAGCTCAGATCATGATCCTGGAGTCCCAGAATCGAGCCCCACGTCAGACTCCCTGCTTCTCCCTCTCCCTCTGCCCCTGCCCTGCTCCTTCTCTCTTTCTCACTCTCTTTTAAATAAATAAATAATAAAAAAATAAATTAAATTGGAATTCTAAAACATATGAAAAGGACAGTCAAAAAAAAAAAAAAGAACAATGAAAAACCTGGAGGGGACATAGAGAAAACAAATAATAAAATGGTAGACCTGAATCCAACCCTATCAATAATAACACTGAGTGTTGATAGATGGAACAGTCTAGTTAAAATGCAGAAATAGGCAGAATGTATAAAACAGCAAGACCCAATTATTTGCTGTCTATAACACAAGCACTTTAAATATAAATACACAGAGAGGTTGAAAATACGTGTATTGAAAAAAATGCAATGCAAACATAAGAAGGCTGGCAGTACTACATTTATGCCTAACATGTATAGTAGATTTCCGGATCAGAGAATTACTAGAGACAAAGAGGGACATTTTATAATGATAAAAGGGTCAATTCATGGGAAGACATAATAATTATAAATGCAAATGCACCTAATAATAGAGCTTTAAAACGCATAAGGTAAAAATTGGCAAAATTATATATGGAGAAAAATAACACCCCCTCCCAGGAATTGAAAGAAATAAACAGAAAAGTTAAAGACACATAGATGACCTAAAAAGCACTATTACTACCTTGATTTAATTGATAACAACTGCATCAACTGCAGAATATAAATTATTTTCAAGTAGATATAGTACTACATAGTCCCATCATAGACTACAGGCTGTTTTGGCCATACAATGACTGCCAACAAATTTATAAAAATTTAAATCATAGGGAGGATGTTCTCTGATCACAATGGAATTAAATTAGAAATCAATAACAAAAAATATATCTAGGAAAATCACTAATATTTATAAATTAAACAACACAGTTCTGAATCACAGGGGAAATCAGAAATTAGAAAATATCCTAAACTGAATGAAATATAGGATACCAAAATGTGTAGGATGCTGCTCAGAGGGAGATTAATAGCTTTAAATGCTCAATTAAAAATAATAAAAAGCCTGAGATCAATGACCTCAAGTTCCACCCTAAGAAGGTAAAAAAAAAAAAGAGCCTGTAAACAAAAAATAAATAGAGGGGGGGAAAGGACAAAGATCAGGGCTGATATCAATGAAATAAAAAAGGAAAAATAGAGAAAATAGAGCCAAAACTAATTTCTTGAAAGGATCAGCAAAATTAATAACCCCCCAACTAGACTGATCAAGAACATAATTTACTAATGTCAGGAATAAAAGAGGGTTCGTTATTTCAGATCCTATAGGTATTAGAAGGATAATAAGAGAATGCTATGGAAATCCTCATATCAACAAATACGTAATTAAATAAAGTGAACAAATTGAATAACACAACCTAGCAAAACACAAAATGAAATAAAAAATGTGAATAGCTCTATAGCTATTAAAGAAAAGAAATCCATTATCAAAAACCTTTGCATAAAGAAAACTCTAGGCCCAGATAGTTTCATTGGTGAAGTCTATCAAACATTTAAGAGAGAAATGACAGAAATCTTTTTAATAACACCACTAAAATTGTTTTCAGAAGATAGAGAAGACATTTCTCAAGTCATTTTATGAAGCCAGCATAACTCTAACACTAAAACCCAAAAAACAAACACACACACAGAAAGAAAATTTAGAGATCAATGTCCCTTATGAACATAGATTCAAAAGTCTTCAATGTACTACTAATAAATTGAATGCAGTAGCGTATAAAATGTATGAAAGGTCATAACAAAGAGGGGTTTATTTCAGGAATGCAAACCTGCTTCAACATTCACGAACCAAAGTATTTCACCAAATTACGGGGGATAAAGAAAAAAAATATAGTTGTTCCAATAGCTGCAGAAAAAAAGCATTTGACAAAATTCAACTGCCGTTCACGAAAGAAACTCTCAGAAAACTAGCAATAAAAGGAAACTTCCTCAACCTGACAAATGACTGCCATGAAAACCTTACAGCCAAATCATACTTAATGATGACATAATAAAGTTTGCCCCTCTAAGACTGGGAAGGAGAAAAGAACGTTTCTTCTCACCACTGTTATGCAACACTGTATTGCAAGTCCTAAATGTCATAAATGTTTATAACATTTTATATAACATTATAAGTTATAAAACATTAAAAAGAGGGGTGCCTGGGTAGCTGGATCGGTTAAGTATCTGCCTTTGGCTCAGGTCATGATCCCTGGGTCCTGGGATTGAACCCCACCCACATCAGGCTCCCTGCTTAGCAGAGAGTCTGCTTGTCCGTCTCCCTCTGCCCCTCCCCCTGACTTGTGCTCTCTCTCTCTCTCTCTCTCTCTCTCAGATAAATAAAATCTTTAAAAGAAATAAAACACTAAAAAAAAAAGAAAAGGTACAAAGATCAGAAGCAAAGTAAAACTGTCTCTATTTACAGAAGACCTGATTGCTTACATATCAAGAATCTACAGATTGTTTACATTTGAAGGAATTCATTATTATTGTAACTATTAAGTGAATCTAACAAGGTTGCAGGATACAAAGTTACTATAAAATCAGTTGTATTTTTATATACCAGTACCAAACAATTGGAAATAAAGCCTAAAAACAATTCCATTTCTAATAGCATCAAGAATGATAAAATAGGAATAAATTTAACAAAAGATGTGCAAAAACCTCTACACCGAAGATGACAACATACTGGTAACAAAAATTAAAGAAGACCTAAATAAACAAAGATGTATACCATGCTTATGTGTTGGATGATTCAGTCTAGTAAAATGTTCATATGTCAATCTCCTCGAGTGTATCTGTAGATTTATACCACAATCCTAATCATAAAACACACTTAGTTTTTTTTTTTTGTTAAAGTGGACAAGTTGTTTCTAAAACCTATACGAAAATACAGAGCATCTAGAATTTTCAAAATGACTTTGAAAAAGAACAAAGTTAAAGAACTTACTGTTACTTGTTTTCAAGACCTCTTAGAAAGCCACAGAAATTAATATAGTGTAGTACCAACTTAAGGATCAACAAATCATTACAACAGAATAGAGAACCCCAGAATATACCTGGCTGATTTTCAACAAAGGTTCCAAAGCAATCAATCCGATGGAGGAAAAAAATATAAAAATTGACACTTACGCCACACCTTACACAAAAATTAAGTTAATATAGATCATACACCCGAGGAGCCTGGGTGGCTGATTTGGTTAAGCTGCCAACTCTTGATTTAGGCTCAGGTCATGACCTCAGGGTCCTGGGATGGAGCTCTACCTCTGGTTCCATGCTCAGAGGGAGTCGGCTTGAGGATTGTCTTTCCCTCTTCCTCTGCCCCTACCTGCGCTTGTTCTCTCTGTCTCAAATAAATAAATAAATCTTTTAAGAAATATATAGATCATACACCTAAACAAGGTGTCTTGGGTTTTTTTTTTTTAGAAAACATAAAAGAGTATCTTCTTGACTTCAGGGTAAGCAAGTGTTTCTAAGCATATATAAAGTGATATCCATAAAGGAAAATAACTGATAAATCAGGCTTTAAAGATAAAAAAATCTTTTCCCATCAAAATACATTGTTAAGCAAATGAACAGAAAAGGCATAACTGAGGAGAAAATATTTACAAAATGTGTACTGGCAAAAGACTGGTATCTAAGATAAAATTTCTGTACTGTAGTTGCATGTTTAGTTTTGAAAAACCTCTCTAGTTACCTAGTTTCTCTGCACTTATTCACTAATTAAAAAAAAAACTCAATGTTTTAAAATGACTTTTTATTTTGAAATAATTGTAGATTCACATGCAATGGTAAGGAATAATACAGCAAGAACTTAAAATACTCTTTACCTCCTTTCCCCTAATGTTAACATCTTGCAAAACTATAGTACAATATCACAACCAGGATATTGACATTGATACAATCCACCAATCTTATTCAGATTTCCCTAGTGTGCATTGTATATGTGTATTTTATGCTATACAATTATAGCACCTGTGTAGGATTACCTGTCTACTACCACAGTGAAGATACAGTATCTTTGCAGTGATCAATACAAAGATCCTCTGTGTTGCCCTTTTGTAACACACCCACCTCCCTTACTGTGCCCCTCTCCTCATCCCTAACCCTGGCAACCACTAATTTGTTCTCCATTTCTAAAACTTCATCCTCTCGAAAGTGTTATATAACTATATTATACACCTGAAACTAAAATAACACTGTATGTTAATTATAGTGGAATTTTTAAAAGAGTGTTATAGAAATGAATCATACAATGTATAGCCTTTTGGGATTGTTTTTTTCATTCAGCATAATTCCCTGGAGATTCATCCAAGTTGTTGCTGTATCCTTAGTGTATTCCTTTTTGTTGCTAAATAGGATTCTGAGGTATGGGTACCCCACAGTTGAACCATTCACATGTTTAAGGACATATAGGTTGCTTCCAGGTTTTGACTATTATGAATAAAGCTCTTTTGAACATTTGGGTATGGTTTTTTTGTTTTGTGACTATGTTTTTATTTCTCTGGGAAAATGCATAAGAGTGCAATAGCAGGATTATATTGTAATTGCATGTTTAGTTTTTAAAGAAACTGTCAAACTGCTTTCCTAGTTATCCATTTCCTCTCCATCTTGCCAGGACTTAGTGTCATCAGCCCCTTTTAAAAATTTTAGTCAGTCTGGATAGGTCTGTAGTGATATCTCAGTATGGTTTTATTTTGCATTTCCCTCAGGGTTAATAATATTGAATATTTTTTTCATGTGCCTCTTCAATAAAATGTCTGGTCATGTCTTTTGCTCTTTTTCTAGTTGGATTTTTTTGTACTGTTGAGTTTTGAGAGGACTTTATTTATCTAGATGTTAGTCCTTTGTGAGATACGTGGTTCACAAATCTTTTCTCTAAGTCTGTAGGCTTGTCTTTCATCTGCTTCATGTGTGCTTTCATGGAGAAAAGCTTTTAATTTTGATGAGGTCCCTTATGGACTGAATCTTTGTGTCCCTGCAAAATTCATATGATGGATCCTCAATGTGATAGTATTAGAAAGTGGAGGCTTTGGGAAATAATTAAATTTGATTAGGTCCTAAGAGTATTACACTCTCATGATGGGATTGATCCCCTTATAAGAAGAGGAAGACAGTGAGCTAGAGGGCTCTAGCTCTCCCCCTGTCTCTCAGTCTCCCCCTCCTTCCCCACCTACCCAGCACTTCATGTGTACGCACTGAAGCAAGGCCAAGTGAGTACACTGGGAGAAAATGTCATTCTGCAATCCAGGAATCAGGCTCTCACTAAACACCTAATCTGCTGGCCTCTTGATTTTGAACTTCCCAGCCTCCAGAACTGAGAGAAAAAATTGTTGTTTAAGCCACCCAATCTGTGGTATTTTGTTATACCAGCCTGCGTATATCAAGATAGGACAGAGTAGCCCAATAATCAGTCTTTCCTTTTATGAATTGTGCTTTTGATATCAATACTAAGAACTCTTTGTTTAACCCCAGATCCCAAAGATTTTCTCTTATTTTTTCCCCAAATGTTTATGGTTTTATATTTTTCATTTAAATCTATGATCCATTTGGAGTGTTTGTGTTAGATAAAAGGTTTAAATTCATTTCTGGGGGCCACAGATGTCCAATTACTCCTGCACCAAATGTTGAAAAGGCTATCCTTCCTCCCAGTAAACTGCTTCTGCATTTATGTAAAAAAAAAAAAAATCAGTTGAACATATCTGTGTGGATCTACTTCTGGGTTCACTGTTCTGTTCTAAGAGCTCTACAAATACCACAGTTCTTTGATTACTGTAGCTATATAATAAAACTTAGTATCAGGTAAAGTGAGTCCTAATTTATTTTTTTTTCAAGATTGTTTCAGATATTCTAGGGCCTTACTTTTGGAATAAAATTGTCTATGTCAACAAAAAAAAACTAGCTGGGATTTTGATAGAAATATATTAAACTAGAGCCCAATTTGGGGAAGAACTGACATCTTTACTACATTGGGTTGTCCAATCCATGAACATAGTATGTCATTTATTTGGGTCTCTGATTTCTTTCACTAGCATTTTATAATTATCAGCATACAGAACCTATACATGTTTGGTTAGATTTATATTTATTTATGTTTCTTTTGGAGCAAGTACAAATTGCACTGTATTTTTAATTTTTGTTTCCATATGTTCATTCCTAACATATAGAAAGACAGTTGATTTTTAGAAGGAAAACATTCAGTCTTTCATCATTGAGTCTGATGTAAGATAAAGGATTTTTTTTTGGCACATGCTCTTCATCAGTTTGAGGAAGTTCCCTTCTTTTCCTAGATTGCTACGAGTTTTTTTCATGAATCGGTGTTGGATTTTTTCAAATGATTTTTCTCCATCAATTGACATGATCATGTGCAATGTCTCTATTAGCCTGTTCTTATGGATTTTATTGATTTATTTTCAAATGTTAAACTAGCCTTTCATTTCATGAATAAATCCCAGTTGGTCATAATATATAATTTTTTATACATAGCAGGCTTCAATTTGCTCATTTTTTAAAGGATTTTTGCACCTAAATTCATGAAGGATATTGCCCTATAGTTTTTGTTTTTGCCTACGGTCTCTGTATGGTTTTGGTACCATGGCAATACTAGCCTCATATAATGCACTGTGAAGTGATTCTGCCTCTTCTAATTTTCTGATATATATTGTGTAAAACTGGTGTTAATTCTTTAATGTCTGGTAAGATTCTCTAGTGAAACTATCCAGACATTCTGCAAATTCAGTTTTCAGGAGCTTTTAAATTAGAAATTCAATTTTTATGGTCATATGACTTTTAAGAATATTTCATTTTGATTGAATTTTGGTAGTTACTGGTTTTTGAGGAATTTCTCCATTTTTTTCTAAGTTGTGAAATTCACGAGCATAAAGTTGTTTGTAGTTTCCCCAGTTATCCTTTTAAAGATGATAAGTTCTATAGTGATATCTCATTTTATTCTTAAAGTTGGAGGTTTGTGTCTCTTGCCCATCTCCTTCCATATGTATTAGTCATGCTAGAGGTTTGTCAATTTTATTGGTTTATTTTCAAAGAACTAGGTTTTTGATTTCCTCTGTTGTTTTCCCATTTTCAATTCCATTTATTTCTGCTATTATCATTATTATTTACTTCCTTTCTGGTTGATTTGTGTTTATTTTGCTCTCTGTTTCTAATTTTTTGATGTAGAAACTACAATTATTGATTTGAGACCTTCCTCTTCTCTACCGCAAGCATTTAGAGGTATATTTCCTTCTCAGCACTGCTTTAGCTGTATCTCATATATCTGGTATGTTTTATTTTTCATTCTGCCTTAGGTACTTAAAAAATTGTATTGAGACTTCCTCTTAACCCTCCCTATTCCCAGTTTGCTGAGAGTTTTCATCATAAATATATGTTGGACTTTCTCATGTGTTTTTTCTACATCTATTTGCCCTCTGGCTCCAACATTTTACATTTTTCTCATATACAAAATCCCCTCCTGCACCTTATTCTAGAAATTCTGTGGTTTTAGCCATTACATTTAGGTTTATGATCCATTTGAGTTAACTTTTATATGAGGTGTGAGGTAAAGTTGAGGTTCATTTTTTGCTTATAGTTATCCATGTGTTCCAACACCTTTTGTTGAAAAGATCATCCTTTCCTTCTTGAATTGGCTTGGCACCTTTGTCAGAGATCAGTTCACCATATATGACCCACTAGGTTTATTTCTGGGGTCTCTATTCTATTCTGTCAATCTATATGTTTATCCTTATGCCAATATCATTGTACCTTGACTACTGTGTCTTTAGGATAAGTCTTGAAAGCAGGTTGTGTGAGCCCTTCAGCTTTGTTCTTTTTCAAAATTATTTCAGCTATTTAAGGTCCATGAATTTTCCATATAAATTTTAGAGGAGCTTGTTGATTTAAAAAAAAAAAAGCCTGCTAGGATTTTGATTGGGATTGTGTTGAATCTATAAATCGATCTGGTTGTTTTTATTTTGTGTTTATATCATCTAAATCATGAACATGGTATGTTTCTCCATCTATTTAAGTCTTTAATTTCTCTCAGGAGTGTTTTGTATGCTTTTGTATATATTTTGTCAAATTTATCCATAAACATTTCCTATTTTTATGCTATTATAAGTGGTGTTTCTAAAAATTTCCATTTTTGATTGTTTATTGCTTGTATACAGAAATACATTGTTTTTATATCTTGATCTTTGTGAACTTACTAAATTCACTTATTAATTCTAGTGGCTTTTTTGTAGATTCTTTAAGATTTCTTATATAGATGATCATGTCATCTGGGAATAAAAATGGTTCTACTTCTTCCTTTCCAATCTGGATGCCACTTATTTCTTTTTCTTATATTAGTGTACTGGCTAAGATCTAAAATACAATGTTGAATGGAGATGATAAGAGCTGAAATTCCTTTTTTTGTTGTTTTCTTTTTTATTATTATGTTCAGTTAGCCAACATATAGTAGTACATCATTAGTTTTTGGTGTAGTGTTCAACAATTCATTAGTTGTGTATAACACCCAGAAGAGCAGAAATCTTGTCTCATTCCTGACCTTAGCCATCAGTCTTTCCATGAAACATGGCAGTAGTTTTAAATGTTTTGTAGATACCCATTATAAGCTCTATTCCTATTTCTCTAAGAGTTTTTTTTTTAAATAGGCTCCACACCCAGCATGGACCCAACATGGGGCCTGAGCTCACGAGCCTGAGATCAAGACCCGAGTGGATATCAAGAGTCAGACGCTTAACCGACTGAGCCACCCAGGCGCCTCTCACTAAGAGTTTTATCACAAATGTATATTGGACTCTCTCAAATGCTTTTTCTACGTTTATATCTGCCTTCTGCCTCATACATTTTACATTTTTCCCATATGCAAAACACATTCATCCTCACCCAAGGCCTCCAAAAATCCCATCCTATTACAGTGTCAGCTTGAAGCCAAGATCTCATTGTCTAAATATGGTCCAGGTGCACATAAGCCTCCTTGAATATAGTCTGTCTTGATCTGAAGGCCCAGGAACTAAAGAGACAAGTTATCCAACCCCCATAGCCAACATAACATAGTGGGACATTGGATAACCTCTAGGGACCCTCTCCTTCCAAAAAAGGAAAGAGTATAAGGCATATAACGATGACCAATCTGTAGTATTTTTTGTTTCTCACACATGGTTCCTTATTTCCTGCCAACTTACTTTTGGTTTACATTCACCCTGCAGAAAAGGTCACTCGTTCTTAGCCTAATGTGGGAGATCACCACTGACACCTCTTCTCTCTCTATCTCTCTCTCTCTCTCTCTCTCTCTCACACACACACACACACACACACGCACGTACATTCTAGCATGCCCAGCACTGTGACTTCTGTTTCTGGTTTGCCCAGACTAGTGAATCCCCTAAGGGGAAGCTCAGTTTGGAATGCTAAGTTCTCCCTGATGTGTCTCCCTTGATTTTGATTTTACCTGGTAATCCCTCTCTTGTCAATTCTTTGGTGCTTTATTTATAAAAACGTTTATACTATTTCATCTAAATTGTTTTTGTTTTCTTTTTTCTGGGAGTTGGTTTGAATGCCTAGCTTACTTGATAGTTTCCCCTACTATAATCAATATCAGTGTGCATAATGGAAAAAGCTTAGGCCCTTTCCCAAACAGTTTGAATTTTCCCTCAGAATCCTCTTAATACACTGGAGTTGATACACAGAATCATGTCTGCTCTTGGGAGGAGCTTTCAGGTCTCTAGCTATCAGAGGGACCAACCGTCCTGGTTTGCCTGACTGGGGGGTTTCTAGTTACAAGACTCTCCACGTTAAGCCTGGAGACTTTCTGGTCAGACCAGGATGTGCTGGTCACCCTCTCAACTACAACTCTGTTTTCATCACTAAGTGTAGGTGTGAGTAACCCATCCCTCTTTTCTTAAAGGAGGACATGAACCATCATACTTTCCAGTGAGAACAGATAATCCCATGGCCCTGCAGCTCCTTATCTGTCCTCCGCCTGCTGGTTGACCAATGAAGTGGCTCAGCTGGACCGAAGTAAGTTCTCTGGGAGACTTGATATTGATGGCATTGGTGCCACTTCCTCGAACTCAAGTCTGGGTGATCTTAACAGGGCATTTCCCTGGCCAGGAATCTTCTAGAACAAAGATGCACTAGATGGTCCCCAGTAAATGTATAAAGTGGTATGGAGCTGGTGTTCCTCTCCTGCAGCACTTTCCATGACTCATCCTGCTGGCCTAGCCCAACATCACCTTGTGGTGGAGTGATAAAAGATCAAGAGAGAGTGTCCTCTCCATTCATTTTCTTCTTGTAAATTGTTATTTTTTTTAGTGAACTTTACACGTATACCAGGTATGCTAGTGGTACTTATGGCTCTGATCCTTGCACAACATCTAGGATTACTATAGCACAACGCAACACCAGGTATTACCCACAGTGAACATTTACTGCAACTACTACTCTGTGACAGATAAATGACAATTTCTTCAAATGGGAATTTGGAGCTTTCTGCCTGAACTCAGCATTAATGGCTTATGTTCATTGCAATGTATTAGTGTAACATTCTGACAGAGAGGTGTCAAGGGAGAGAATCGGGAACTAAATGAATTAAATAAAAACAAAGAAAAGAGGATCAGGACTAGAACAGAACAAAGATATTTCCCTTAACTACACCTGGCTAAGAGTTTTTCCTTATTAAAGAGGGCAGCACATCTCAATGGATGGTCCAAGGATCCATGGGGTTCCCAAAATCTTTAGGGCTTTTGCAACATCATTATTATTTTCCTAACAATATGAAAACAATCATCACCTTTTTTCACTCTCATGGTCTCACCAGCATACAGTGGAGTTTTCCAGAGGCTCCGTGATATTTACCCTGACAGAATGAACGCAGAAGCAGATATAAGGATCCAGCTGTCTTCTAGTCAGCCAGATATTCAAGAAATTTGCAAAAATGCAAGGCAATGACACTCTTACTAAACTTTTTTGTTTTGGAAACCATTTTTATAAAAAATATGCTATTTATTTTAGCATGTAAAAGATTGTTATTGTTATTTTTAAATGAACTAATAAATAATTTGATTGTTTTAATTTCACATGCAGTAAATATTAGCTGATAAAACCAATCTAAACCAAATCTCCTTAGAGGCCTCAATAATTTTTAAGAGTGGAAAGGGATCCTGAGACCAAAAAGTTTGAGAACCACTGGAACAAAACCTATAAATTAATATGTAAATTAACCTATAAATTAAAGCACACTCTAGTTAGTTCATATATTGTACAGCTGTGTCACATGTGTATTAACGGTATTACCAGCTTATTAAACTATATGTAGTTCATGCTATAGTGTGGGTTAAGTGATTTTCAACTAATCACTTTTAAAATTCATTCCTTCATTTACTCATAACAGATATTTGCGTATCTCCTCTGTGGCAGCCACCATGGTAGGTTTCGGGGTACAACTGTGAACAAGATGCAATTCCTGTATCTTGATGTAGCTCACCAGATGGAAATAACAGATAAGTCAACAGGCCATCTCCATACAGTGTGAGGAAAGCCACGAGAGGGGGACTGTGTGCTGTATAAGCCTGAGGGTGAGCACCTGCTCCGGTCTAGGGGAGTAAGGCGGAGGGTTTCCCAGAGGTGTTATCCGAACTCTGACCTGAAGAATGAGCAGGAGCTAACCAAGAGGTGGCACTTTAGGAAGAGGAAACCACATAGAAGAAACAGTACTCTGAGACATTTGGTAATAAAACTCCTGATTATAGGTAGACAAATGTGTCTGTTGATTTCATGGGGGATGAATTGCTGCATGGGTCTGAGGGCTTCACTGTGGTGGATTTGGAACAACACTGGCTCAAAGGAACTTTTCCTTTCACAAGGTTTGCCCTCTGCCCTGTGACTTACAAGTAGATCATGAAGGCTGAGCAGGGCTATGAGATGTCCAGGACTGTGTGGAGCAAGCACATTTTCCGACTGGTGGGCAGGAACTCACTGACAGTGAGACAGGGAACACATGGATAGTAGAACTTGCTCTGCGGTCTACCAAGTATATAGGGATGCAGTCACCTTGAGCCACTACTCATGTCATTCTTGTCTTTATTAATTGCCACGATTCCCAGAGCTATAATGTAAATGAAGTTTCCCACAGATCACTGGAAGCATCCCCCAGATTTCAAAGTGGTTCTCAATCCTGTGGCAGCAACAGTTGGCAGACTATAGATTCTACCTGTGGAACACCAGCGTCAGAACAGTGATAGTACCGGAGGGGCGCCTGGGTGGCTCAGTCAGTTGGGAGTCTGACTCTTGACTTCGGCTCAGGTCATGATCTCAGGGTTGTGAGAAAGAGCCCCTTGTGGGGCGCCCTGCTAGGCATGGAGGCTGCTTAAGAGCTCTCTCTCCCTCTCCCCTTAACCCTCCCCACACTTGCACGCTCACTCTCTCTCTCTCTCTAAAAATAAATAAATAAATAAAAATGTACAGTGATAGTACTAATGAGAAGTGATATAATAACCTAAAATTTATCAAATACACAGGACTAGACACAGAAATTCAGACATATATTTTATTATAGTAAATGTCTGGGTCATCAAAATACTGATTTCCTAGTTGAATGGCCAAACACTGCCACATTACCTGGTATATGTCTAGACAGACCTGAGGCATGACTCAGAGGGAGCTCAGGCAACAGGGACCCCAGTTATGGGATCAAGGCCAAATGCAGCAGTAACTCAGGGCTGGGCCCCCAGAATGAGGGGCTACAGCAACCTTTGTAACTCCTTTCTATCTTACGTCCGGGTTGTCCCTAGAAGCCAAGTACACTGGGATGAAACAGATGAAAAAATAGTTAAAATTAAGAGTTCGGTTATAGTACTTTTCTGATGAGTACACTTTTTTTTTGTTTTGTTTTTTAACCAAGGAGGTGAATGATCTGTACACTGAAGACTACAAGACATTGATGAAAGAAATTGAAGAAGACACAAATAAATGGAAAGATAACTCATGTTCCTGGACTGGAAGAATTAATATTGTTAAAAGGGCTATATTACTCAAAGCCAATGCGATCCCTATTATGATTCCAGTTTTTACAGATTGCACTTTTTACCAAGGTAGAAAAAATAATTCTAAAACTTATATGGAATCACAAAAGATCCCCCCCCCCCACAAAACCCAAGCAATGCTGAGAGAGAAGAACAAATCTGGAAGCATCACACTTCATGATTTCAAAGTATATTATAAAGCTACAGTAATCAAAACAGTATGGTACTGGCATAAAAACAGACACACAGACCAAACGAAAGAGAGTTGAGAGTCCAAAACTAGACCTATGAATAAATAGCCAACTAATAATTGACAAAGGAGCCAAGGACACTCAATAAAGAAAAGACAGTCTCTTCAATAAATGGTGCTGGGAAAATTGGACATTCACATGTCAAAGAATGAAACTAGACCCCTATCTTATACCACTCCCCCAGATTAACTCAAAATAAATTACAGACTTAAATGCAAGGCCTGAAGCCATAAAATTCCTTGAAGAAAACATAGGGGAAAAGCTTCTTGACATGGGTATCAGCAATGATTTTTTTGGATATAACACCTAACGCACAAGTAACAAAATAAAAAATAAACAAGTGAGACTATATCACATTGAAGAGCTTCTGTACAGCAAAACAATCAACAAAATAAAAAGGCAACTTATGGAATGGCAGAAAATATTTGGAAATCATATATCTGATAAGGGATTAATATCCAAAATATATATAGATCTCATACAACTCCATTGCAAAAGAAATAAAAATAAAAGTAAACCAAATAATCCAATTAAAAATGGGCAGATGATTGAGGTACCTGGGCGGCTGGGTGGTTGAGTATCTGACTCCTGCTTTCAGCTCAGGTCATGATCTTGGGGTCATGGGTTCGAGCCCCGCATCCAGCTCTCCACTCAGCCTGGAGTCTGCTTGTCCCTCTCTCGCTCTGCCCCTCCCTGCACTCACTTGTCTGCACACGCACGTGTGTGTGTGTGCTCTCTCTCTCACATAAATAAAATCTTAAAAAAATAGGGAGGTGATCTAAGTAGACATTTCCCAAAGAAGATATTCAAATGGCCAACAGGTACATGTGAAGGTATTCAGCACCATTAATCATCAGGGAAATGCAAAGCAAAACCATTAATGAGATATCACCTCATACCATAGAATGGCTATCACCATAGATAACAATGGTCAGCAAAAATGTGGAGAAAAGGGAACACTTGTGAATTACCATATGACCCAGCAATTATTCTTCTGAGCATTTATCTGAAGGAAGCAAAATCACTATACCAAAAAGATACCTGCACGCCCATGGTCGCTGCAACATTATTCATGATAGCCAACACACGGAAACAACCGAAGTGTCCACGAACAAATGAATGGAAAAGAAAATGTGGCATTGATATGATGCAATACTATTCAGCCACAAAAAAAGAAGGAAATCCTGCCATTTGCAACAACATGGATGGGCCTTGAGGACATTATGCTAAACGAAATTAGTCAGAGGAAGACAAATACCGTATGATCACTTATACGTGGAATGTAAAAAAACTGAACTTAGAGAAACAGATTGGTGATTGCCAGAGGTGGGGAGTGAAGTGAGGTCGGCGAAATGGGTGAAAGTGATCACAGTACATAAACTTCTAGTCATAATAAACGTCTTAGGAATATAACATACAACATAGTGACTATAGTTAACGCTACCGTATTGTATATTTGAAAATTGCAAAGAGAGCAAATCTTAGAAGTTCTTATCACAAGAAAACAAATTTTGTAACTGTGTGGTGATGGATGTTAACTCGATTTACCATGGTGATCACTTTACAATATACACATATATCAAATCCTCTTGTTGTACACCTAAAACCAATACAGTGTTATGTGGCGATTACATCTCAATTTTTATTTTTTTATTTTTTTTTTAAAGATTTTATTTATTTATTTATTTGAGAGAGAGAATGAGAGAGAGAGAGAGAGAGAGCACATGAGAGGAGGAAGGGTCAGAGGGAGAAACAGACTCCCTGCTGAGCAGGGAGCCCGATGCGGGACTCGATCCCGGAACTCCAGGATCATGACCTGAGCCGAAGGCAGTCGCTTAACCAACTGAGCCACCCAGGCGCCCCATCTCAATTTTTAAACAGATAAATGGAAGCCACTATGCATAAGAATCACAGGAAGATACAAAATTATTTCATACGCTTCCCTTCGAGCCAATCTCAGGATACCATGATTCCAAATTTCATTGCTTCCCTACACTTACTGGTGGTGCCTGATTACTTGCAGCTCTTTGACTTTTTAGACTAGGTTCTTAAGAGACCAGAAAATAAACTGCATTGGAAAACAGTAATAGGCAAGCATGGAACAAAAACCCTGCAGTGAGAACATTTTTACATTTCTACAAAAAGACTGCATCCACTCTACCGTCTCCCACTTCTCCATCTAGGTACAATCATCAATCCAGAAATCTTCATTTCTGGAAAAAAAAGTAGTGTGGCAAGAAACAAAGGAAGCCAGAGAGCCGCAAAGCCAGCCTCCCTCCAAGTTAGGAACAGAATGCCTTGGTGGGAGGGAGGGGGTGCCAAACAGTGACCTTGCTGGGCCCAAAGGTATGCCCCGGAAACCTCGGTCATGATAAGAACCTTAAGCAGACTCTCTCTTCTGAAAACATGAACCCCCAAACTAGTTCTGAGCTTGCTGAAGGCTCTTGTGAGGGGAGGCGGGGGCCGGTTTGTGATGCAAGATCTTGCTGCTTGGCAACAAGCTTGGTGCTCCACAAACTTCCAAACAACAAAATAAAACGTGATTGGTTCCCCTGTGGGCAATACAATAGCACCCGTTAACTGCTTAAGGTTTAAATAAAGAGGCCAAGTAAAACTATGGGTTCTGTTCACAGTATCGCACAAACTCACTGATCAAGGAGTTTAATTCCGTCTCTAACGTCGTTAACAAACTGACAATATAACATTTGCTTCCCATTCTATAAAAACAGTTTGAATTTTAATGACAATGTGCACATTTCGTTTGTTTTGAGAAACAACTCCTAGACTTTGGAGGAATGACAGAAGGGGGTGGGGAGAGAAAAAATTGACCAAGTATACTCAAATAATGGAGACGAATTTTATAGGCGAGGTATCTAAAAGTAAAGGGTTCAAAATAACATTATTTGTTAGCACATGGTTTCTGTGAATAGCTAACCATAATTTTTTTCCTTGCCTGCATTCCCAAGTTGGTTTCATAGAAGGCTTTATTGTCGTCCGGGAGCATTGTTTTGCATTAATTTCTATGACAAGGAACCCAAAACACATGGTGCTGAGAGTAACAAAACAGAGTTAGGGAAACAGTCATGACTTGGCACAAAGTGTGACAAGCTGTAAAAAAGGGAATGTTTCAATATCTGAAGTGGTGTTGACTTCCTATGAACAACCTTTTCTCTTCTAAACAGTATCATATTCTTTTCAAGCACATTTAGAACGCAAGTCAAGCTGTGTTTTATTTTTGATTATAATAAACACAGTCAGTTTCCTGTAACAAAGACATACTAGTGGTGACCAGTTGAAAGCCAAAGTACACCACCATAAGCTGGGCGGGGGGTGAGGTGGCGGGGCCTGGGGGGTGGGTAGTCAACAGATAAAATAAAAGAGCAGCCGTCTGGAAAGTTCTCTTAAAAGAACATAAAAAGGCAGTGTTTCCTTATGAGACTAACACAGAATGCCAAAATATCTAGCTGGGTTCTTTTTTTGTTGTTGTCACTTATGGCAATTTGTAACTAAAAATAGCAGATCCTTCAAAATATTGGGCTCTCCTATTTGTGTGGCTTTTTTTAAATCTCCATAATAAAACTCAAAAACTTTGGACAGTGCTTTAAATGGTAACACGATTTCTTATGGAAGACTCATCTACGTGTCAGATTATTACATTTCTTATAGTACTAATCAATCTGTTGCCCTAAAATGATCATTTAAAAATGTTTATAGAAATAGATGAAGGGGATGAAGAGGTACAAATTTACAGTTATAAAATATGTATGTCACGGGGTTGCACAGTACAACATGGGGGATATAGTCAATAATATTGTAATGACGTTGTATGGTGACCACACTTATTGTACTGAGCATAGCTTAATGTATGGAATTGTCTGTCGAATCACTATGTTGTATACTTGAAACTAATATAACATCATGTGTTAATTATGCTTCAATTAAAAAAGTCTATAATTATGCATGCATTTAGATTATTGACGAAGGTGAAATAAGCTTACAGTAAAATGTTTACAGATAAAGTTTATAAATCTTTCATGATTAAATTGAATTCCTGATTTCAAATTTATTAGGAAATAATGTAAGTCACCTTACCATTTCTTGAACTAATGATTTTTCATAATCAAGCTCACATAGTAATCTGTCTCTACCATCAATTAGCTAAAAGAGAAGAATATTACATTTTGATTAAAAAAAAGAACAGAATGTCTAAAATTCCTCCTCAGCAGAATTTAGCAACACATATTTTGATTTTAAACAGGAGAAAAGGGGATTCTAATATGATTTAGAAAATTTAAATGTCTGTAGATTATCATGTAACAATAATACATTATTATGTAATTACTGTATTTTTACTAGAAAAGCAAGCAAAATATACACAGGAAATGCCAATTTATTTACAATCTTCCTCACGCTACCCCAACAGAATGTACATCAATATATAATAAAGCAAGTAGAGTCTGTCAAGAAGAGAAATTTTGCTCTCCTCTTTATAGGACTCATTTCATTTATTTTAGATTTTTGTGTTCTATTTCTATGCACATCAAACTCTCTTCATGCCAACTGAAAACAGCCATCAAAGAGCATACGCTGTAGGACCACTGCACTCCTATGACTCGCCTCCATATCTTCAGGGATTATTTGCCATTTGTGTATATTTATATTATAGTATATTAGATACACTGATATAATATAACTGATACATCATATATATTAATATATATCATGATATACATGTTACCAATGATATATAATATCATATATTATGTATTATATATCATATTATATATCAGTTATATAATATATACACACATGTATATACGTATAAGACATATAATATATATCAGTTATATAATATTATATACATATATTGGATGTCAGTTATGTTATATACACTGATAAATTTCAAAACTTGATTCTGACATCCACTCAATTAATTCATATATTCATTAATTTATACGCATGTATGGAACACCTTTTAGATGCCAGGAGGTCTACATTCATCTACAGAGGTACAGAAATGAAGTAGAACAGATCCCTTCCTCTGGAGCATCTACAGGAGAGCAATGTGAAAAACTGACCATAATACATAAGAAAATATGGTAATAAATCACATTTTCAGGTGATCAAAAAGCATAGCAATCCACATACCCCAGCACCCACAGTTATAATCAGATAGACCAGGAGAGGTACTGTTTGACAATGGTCTTGAGGGATACGTGTAACAAATTGGAGAAGGAACAAGGCAGAGAAAACGGCAAACAAAATAGCACAGCAACTGGAGAGGAACATGGAGTCATGGAGGACTTGGGGAAGGCTTGGTGTAAGGGGACCCAGGGCGCAGAGAGACAGCAGTGGCAGGAAAGGAGGAGGGTTGGGTGACTGTAGGAGAGGCCTTGCTCCCCACAATCCGGGGTGGAAGGCAGGATGATGCAATGAGCCGAACAGGAGTCTGTTCAAATGGGAGCTCTTCTCCTTACTAGGTGTGTGGGTAAACTAAGTCTCTGCTCCAAGTCTTAGTTTTCTTGTCTGTAAAATTAAGATAATAAAACCTATTTCAAAAAGTTCTTCCGGAGAGAATTTAGCTGTTTCTGGCATCTGAAAATCCCCCAGTGTATTTTTTGGGTGGTCTGATTTTATACGGCAGGCAATGGGGAACCATTGAAGGTTTTAGCACATACAATTAGGGTAGGACATAGCTATGGCAGAGTGTGGAAGCTAGATTTGAAAAGGGATGAGGGTGGAGACAGGAAAATGAAGTTCAAATCTATGGAAATGATGAGAGCCTCAACAAGTCTGCAGCAATGCTGTGACAGAGAAGGGGGATTTAGGATCAATTTTGGACGGAAAATCTACAGATTGAGCGACCAACTAGATATTAGGTATAAAGGAGAGAGTAGAGAACGACCTTAGACTTCTCATCTATTCTTTGGGATTGATGGCAAGGTCATTCATTTAAATGGGGGAACACAGCAGAATCCAAATTCAAGGGGTAATAAATTCAAGTTTTGACAGTGGGTTTGTTGAACATGTAGAGCATTTTTTCAGCAAATATTTTTTAGGGCCGATGACTAAGAATATAAACAAGACAGTTCCTGACCTTAAGAGAGCAAATAGTCCCAGGTACGCAGGGCCATAGAGGGAGCTTCTAATTACCATAGGAAATGGATGGGGACTGTCAAAGTCCATGTAACATCGAAATTAAAGATGAGAACAGAGTTGAAACTAGAGACATGGTGTGCAGGGTAATCGTGAAGCAGGAGAGGAAGTTTGGAAGTCACTGGTAAACAAGTGTGCCATTTATGGGAGAGGCTGAGGTCAGCTAGAGAGAAAATGGGGAAGATCAAGGTTAAATAGAATTCCCAAGAATGGAATTCAAGTGGAAAATGGAGAAGGAGAAGCCACTGACACATATTGCTTAGGAAGGAATGAAGAATTGTGTGAAGAATCAGAAGTGAGCATTGCTGCAGAAGACTATGACATGGCAGGTAGTCTGTCATATACGGCAGAAAATTCAGGAAGGAAAAAAAAAAACCTCAAAAGGATTGAAGGCAATATGAATCTCACTGTGACCTTGGACACCTAGGAAAAACTAGCATTGGGGGAGTGAAAAGGGACTGGTAAACACAGATTTCTTTTTAATAATATTTGAAGTACAGTAAATGGCAATGGGTTGGGGATGATTAGAGTCAATGGATACCACCAAGATGATGTTTTCACTACATCTGTAGGCTAGAGGAAAATTTTTAAAAGCATAAGAGAGAAAGGGACTGATGAAGAAAGTTCCAGAAGAGGAAGAAGGAAGAGATGAGTCAGGGAATAGATGGAAGGATGAATCAGAGCAAAGAAGAATGATCCTCTTCAGATAAAAAGGAGTAAAGGTAAGGCTAGGTAAGCTAAGTGACAGAGTAAGAGAGCACAGAAGGGGAAAAAAAATTCCAAGTGTCCGCCATGTTTTCTGTGAATTAGGAAGCATGGAGGATAGAATATGGGAATTAAGAAAAGTAGTGGAGATTAGAAGAGCTGTAGGGGGTAGTAAGAAAGGGTGCTAAGTAGACCCAAGTGAAATGCTAGGCAGGGAGAGGGTGCAGCTACTCTGGGTTAAAACCCCATATGCTTGCAATGCCACCAACAGGCAAGGATTGGCCCATCTCCACTGGAGCAGGGCTGGAGAACAGTGGGGACTGGCTAAATAGGGGTCTCTGAAGGTGACACAGTGGTATAGTTGATAAGGTGGGAGGGTAGATGGAAGGTTTAGGGAAAGTAATGGAATGAGGTGGAAGGAAAGGAAAAGATTTTGTATGGAGTCATCATACCTTGGTCTGAAAAGGAGCGTCACCAAGTTTTCAATGGATGTCAATTACCACCAACATCAAGACCATTAGCCCCAACCCCTCCTGCCTCCTTAGATCACTCTTCATCAATGACCTCTTCTGCTCTACGTCTCCACTCTCATTCTTCTTTCCACTGGCATCGTTTAAAAATATTCTAGTTTCTTCTTTTAAAAAAAAATTCCTCCCTCAGCCCCATGTCCCTCTCGAACTACTCCCCTACCTCTCTCTAGCCATCCACAGCCAAACTTCTAGAGAGTTGCCCACGCTCACCGTGTCCACTTCTGCGTTCACCCCACTTCTCACCTGCTCCCACCGTTCCAGGAAAATGACTCCCATTAATATCACCGGGGTCACTTTGTTGCCAGAGCTAATTGCCTAATCTTCCCTTTTTAGCCTTTAGCACAGTTGGCGGTAAGACACAGTGCAAAGGAAACTCTCCCTTGCTTCGCTTCCGTGATGTCCCCTCTCTGGCTTCCCCCGCTGACTGTTCTCATCTTCATTCGAATGCTCTCCAGCCTCAACTTCTCCTTTACCTCTCCCACCTTCAACCTTATCGATGACCATAACTTTTACTGCCTAACCATCCCTGGAATTCATCCTTCTTGGTCATTCCCAGTGTCACTGTCCTCTTTCTGTTTTAGATTATACTTTCCCTGGTCTATCCAAGTAGCCTCTTAACTGGTCTCTCTAGCTCCAGATTTTCCTCCCTCCTGCTCATTTTCTTTCTGAAACGTGAAACCAATCCTTCCACAATGTTCAAGGCTCCCCAATGCACTCAGAAGGCAACTCAAACCCCTTAGCATGAATAATAATCCTCTGCCATGAGCCCTGCTTCTTACCATCCCTTGCTCTCGCATACCCTTCAGCTATAGCAAATCACATGCATTTACTTCCCTTTTGCATGTTTCTGACCCTTTCCACTTCCCATATCCCTTTCCTGGCTTACTAGAACCTCTCTTCTGGGAGTCAACTCAAAGTCCTTCCTCCAACCTTCCCGGATCCTGTACAATCCACGCTGGGTTCCCCCATGTGGCCCACAGCAATCTATGCTGCCCTGCATCCTGATGCTGACCACACCCTGGGCTGTCATTTCTGACTTCTGGCTGACTCCCTCCTAGAAGGAGATTCATATTATGGCCACAGCTGGAATATAGATTCAGCTGTTATTAGATTATTGGAATTTAAACATGAAAGTTACAGAATATCATAATAGTGCTTCAAACCCGGATGGAAGACACGAGATCAGCCCACCCAAATACAGGCCATTTTCAACTTGGTTTTCACTGAACCCAGGGCTAAAAAAGGAAACATGTGTCTTATCCAGGGGCTTCTGAGCTGCTTACCCTTCCCCCCTCTTCCTGCCCCAACACAAATTCTCATAGCTCACTGGATTCCTACCTTGTACTTTAGCCATACCAAATCACAAACAAGTCCACAAACATCTCTCACACTGTATGCATTCACGGTCTGACCCAGCTCTTCCACCCTCCTACCTACCTGGAAAGATCAGCTCCAGTGAAGGAGTGCAAAATAGGTGTGGAGCTGTGTGTGAAGCCTTTCTAGAACCTTCCAGGTAAAGCTAGACATCTCTTCTCTATGTACATACTTCCATTACAGTCCACATCACACAGCCCGAGGCTTGTGTCTCTTGCTCTAGACTTAATCTGCTCTACAGCGGGGCCGTGTGTGTGTGTGTGTGTGTGTGTGTGTCTGCAGTAGCACAGAGCCTGGCACTAAAAGGCATCTAACAAACATTGCTGAATTAATTGATATAGTGGAGGATATTGGAAACCAAACCAGTAATATCAGCTCTCGTTTGTTCAACAACTCCCGACGTGCTTTCCAGTTGACAAAGCACTTTATGCACATTATCTCATTCTATCCTCACAGTAAGACTGTGAGAGACAGGAAGAAGGATAAGGCACTGGCCCAAGGGACCACAGTGGCAGAAATGGAAGAGGAACCCAAGGTTCTAGATTCTTTCTGCTCAATACAAAATTGTGCCTATATTCAATGTTTCTGTGGAGGGCCAGTATGTATAAAGAAAAAAAAAAAAGGATTTAGAAATGATCAAACAGACTAGGGATCTGCTATATTTGTCTAGAAGAGAGCTGTGAATTAAAAATATGGTGCAAGGTATATATAATTTTGAATTTTATAGTAGCCTTGTTAAAAAAAGGTAAAAGAAACAGGTGAAATTAATTTTAATAATATATTTCATTTATCCAAATATACATTCAAGATATTATCCTCTCAATGTGTAATAATTAATATTAAAAATCATTGCTGAGATATTTCACTTAAACTAAATCTTCGAAACTCAGTGTGTACTTTTCACATACAACACAATCTCAATTCGGGGGCTAAAATTTCATCAGAAATACTTGATCTGTATTTAGACTGCATAAAACTTACAGAAGAAAAAGCAGATTCACATACCAAGTTATTTAAAATATACATAAAGTTTTGCAATAAACCGAAACAAGTATCAGTTTTTAAATTTAAATTAAAAATTAAAATTAAGTATAATTTAAAACTGAGTTCCTCAGTTGCACTAGACACAGTTCATATTTTCAACTAGCCACATGGGGCTACCACTGGGCAGTGCAGACCTAAGGAAGCTGAGGATGCATTTAAGTGAAATATTTAAGCTCACACAAGATATAACTCGTCATTCGAAGGGGCATGTTTCTTTCTAACTGGTGGCTTCCTGGTCAGATTTTTCACTTTAATTTCTTGTGCTCCTCACAGAGAATAGTAAGCTTCCACAACTCATCTCTACCAGTGACAGAATAGACTGAACAGTTTTAGAAACATTTAAGCCTTCCTTGGAGGTTAAGTGACACCAGAAAGCTGGGACTTCATTTTCAACTGCAGATATTGACACTAAAAAGGTTAAACTTGTCTGTCCACAGACTCTTGTTTTCTCTGTGAGGACGGGACTTGTACTGTCTCCACTGCAAACAAGGTGAAGTGCCAGAAAATGAACTCGCTCTGCAAATCCCCATTGATGGGTTTGGTTTTCAGAGAAAACATTGCCCAACTCTGACCCTTAGTGTAACCAAGTCTTTAAAAAACAGTTCTTAAGAGTAATTTTATCAAAAACCTAAGAATACCCTGAACTGTAAAATCAGGTTGAAATTTGGACCGAAACTTAGGCACAGGTGGTCATTCACTGGGGCTCTGGAAACATGGCTAGTGCCTCTGAGGGAATGAATGTTTAATTAAAAATGAATGTCACCCAGTTTTAATTCATTTTCATTTTAAAACTGGCACTCTATCCAGTGAGTGGAGAGCATTGGTGTTTATTTGGAATAAGTCAGGGATGTAAATACACGTTTTCACCTGTAAATTTCCTGAACTCTAAACACACCTTCATTCTATGAATCACTCAAAGAACATTTGTCCACACACCAGGCACTGTGCTCAGCACTGGGAATATATCAGAAACGGAGATGATACCGTCCCTGCCCTCGTGAGGCTAGCCACACGGCAGGGAAGACGGCCCGTCGCTGAAAATGTGTTGCTAGCTAGGATGGAACGCTACCACTGAGAGCTAAGAAAGCCCAAAGCGGGGCGCCCAACCTGTGCGGGAGGGCAGGACCGCTGTGGTCCTGTGGCCTCAGATGCACTGGGAGATCTTGACCTTGCTAATACCAAAATCCAGTTCTAAATACAGATTTCCTGCATAGCATAAGCCCAGTTCATGCGCAAATGGAAAAATGAGCATGAAGCCCCATCTGGGCTGAAAATAAGACTGTTCCTCCTTAATAATAGATTTCTCCCACAAGCACACCTTTGGACCCCCGGGGTCCATATAACTTTTCAGTTCCTTACAGTCAACAGGGTAGACACTCAGTTATCCCAAAGGAAAGAACTATCTGTACATTAATTCATTTTCAAGACGGAATCCTTATTTATTACCAGAGACCCTACCCAAATCACAGGAGAGACTAAATATGGAAATGGACTTTTCCCTACACCCCAAGACAAGCGGGACACAGTGTTATTTCACTCGTTGTCGTGCTGATATTTCAATGTAAAAAGAGTCGTTAGTCAAGGTAAAACGTTACAGTACCTTTTGAATCGTTTTATGATTCTTTTCTGCCTTCTCTTTCAGACTTACAATTTCATCTTCTGTAAACAAAAGGAAAGAGAGGCCAACCATGAAATTACAAGCTTATGGCCCTGTATTCAAGCTCCCTGCTTCAGGGCAGGCTGTACACGGCTGGTAGGCATGCTGGACGCAAGTCCTAGCAGGACTGTGACCTTCACAACTGCCCTTGACATTCACAGCCTTCTTCCTGCTGTTCAGACGGCTGGTCAGATAGGGATTAAGAACGAAGTTCAAGATCCAAGTGTGGCTGAGGGCTGAAAGCTTTTCATCGATACTAGCAATGGACATTTTTGCCGTTAGTCACAGCCAATACAAAGTGCTTTAGCAGGTGGCACCTTATGACTCAGTAAGAACTACCGAAGTCTGAAAAAGCAGCATCACACCACATTAGAAGGGAAATGAAACTACACTGGCATGCTATAATTTATATTCAAGGGATATTGTAATCTATCTGATTTCATCAATATTTTGCTGTAAGGGTTTTTTTTTATTATTGCTTTTCATCACTGCAGGTAAGGGGAACACCATGTAGGTAACAGAAATACAAAGATAACAGTAAGTGAAAAAAGACTTTAAAGCAGTCTAACTTTGGTGATTTAAACAACTTTTGCCGTTTAAGGTATGTAAAAAAGGGGAGTATGAGGCATACACATGAAGATTTGTCTTTAAATTTGTATCCAAAATTGAAGATAATTCCGTAGTAAGTAGTGCCATATTTTTCTGAAGGGCTAACTCTGTTGCTCCACAAAGCATACCCCAATCTATGTGCTTAAGTATTTAAAGGTTATAAATTTTAGATAATCAAGCAAGCATATGAAACAGAAATCAACAAAAGTCTCTGTCCATTTATAATATTTCTAGGTGAAATCTTGTACATTTTTCAAAGGTCAGTGTTCGTCTTGGGAGGAAAAGAAACACCCTGAGTTAGAATGGCATGGCTCAAAAATATAACCACAAATAAACCCTCTTTCCCAAGCAAGGAATGCCATCTTCAATAAAAATCAAACTGATCTTATACATGTAAATCCAACTGATCTTATACATGTAAATAACCAAGCAAACGTATGCTTGGTAAAGACAAACACTGCTATGGATTTTATGAAGTGCCCAGTGCATAGGGTTTTCTCAAAAATGACGGTAAAATGTTACCTAATACTGAATTTTCCTTTAGATTGAGTCGGATTGCTTCTTCGAGTTCTGAAATGACCTGAAGCAGTCTCTCGTTTGCCACTTTGTACTCCAAATTTTCCCTCTCTAGCATCGTCTCTCTGGCAAAAGTGTCCTGAAAGATGGGGAATTCCATATTTCTAAGCAGAAAGCTGAGGATTTAAATATGCAACACAAGACAATACAGATGCAGAAGAGCTATCATATAATTTTCTGAATTCTATTACACACTTATAATATGAATAGTAAAAAGGAAGGAGATTAAATAGAGCTCGCTGGAAGAAAGGCTGCAGTACATTCTGTACAAAGACCACAGCACATGGGGACATTTTATTGACAGGAATAATGCATATCATACTGTTTGTGTGCCCTCATCATTCAGGTCAATTCATTATGGAGGCTGCGTCCGGGGAGGCAGCTGGGGCCCCTCCACCCACACTTCCCTCTGTGTGTGTCTGAAGCGCTGTCCGCCTGTAACTAGGCAGGCTGGGGGACCAGAACGGGCAGCGCCAGGGGGTGGCAAAGTGCACGGCTAAGGAGGGGGGCTTGTTGCCTTTGTGGCATTTCCCAGTGTCAGCGCTGCCAGTGTCATGAGGAGCACATCACATGTCAAAGCGGTGACGTGTTCAGCCTGGGAGCCGCATGGAGTCCATCAGGCGCACGGATATCCACACAGTTGGTTTTCGGCTTGGTGGAGGAGCCACCCAGAGGCAATTCATATTCTGAACATTAACATGGCTTTGCATGCCTGTCACACTGGGGACTGTGCAGGCGTTTAATGCTATTGAAGACTTCGGTTTAAATCTCTATGCAAACAGCGATTACCTTGTAAGAAGGTTTCAGGATAACTTACAACAAAGGACTTTAAAGTTATAGTTTTAGTAAAGCAAACTCATTTACATTTTTATTATGTGCGTCTTTTGTTTAAATCTTGCCATGTCCATTATGGGAGAGGCTTTTTCTTACGCAATAGAAGCTTATTGGGACAGCTACTCTTCCTTTCTTCTTCTTCTTCTTGTCTGTTTCAAAGCTATTGAAAAACATCTGAATATACTCACGCTTATGGCTGCCGAGGTTTTACTGCCACACATTTTTTAAAAATTAAGATGTAATGGATTGGGGAAGCTGATGCAGAACTTTTTACTTCGTGATGGTAAAATATTAAACGATCACGCAATCTCAAAATATTAAGGAGTAGGCTGAAAAGTCATCATATAATTGTGGTAAAAGAGATAGAAAGTTCTATATGCCTTGCTTCAAAATTCATATGGTTAACAGAAGTACTTTCGAACTTTAATCTTCAGACCAATTATAACGTATTCTTTTCGCAGCAATGCCATGATTGCTAATACAAAAAAAAATAAGATCTTCTCTCAAAAACAAAATCTTCCTTCCCAACATACTGGGTTCCTTTTGGAACCGCATTTTTATTTAACCTTAGAGAGATCTGAAAGTAAATTATTAAAATGTTTTACTCTGTGACCATAATGTCTCAAAAGAAAAAGAAGTGGCTACAATTTTTGCAGTACATTTAATAAACCCAGTACATTCAATAAGAAGCCACCTACTAGTAAAGTTAGTCATATCAGAGTTAATTTTTTAAAACAATGTTAAGTTTTGCACTAAACCCAATACAAATCTTTATGATTTTGATCCACCATTTCATTTACATTATTTTAGCCCAACTCATTCTTAATTCATGAGAACTAACACATCTAATAGTTAATAAACAGCACTGTTTTAATAAAGGAAGAATCCCAGTCATTAATTTCTAGTCCCACATGGTTCAATTTGAAACTATCACAGAAGGTACTTATAGACTAAAAAGGGTTTTTAAACCAACCAACCAACCAACCAACCAACCATATTTGTCTCCAAAGGCATAAGCATACATTTCCTAACTGGCACAATATGAATACCCACAGTGAATGATATGAGCACTCATTATCATAAACTAAACAAGAACTATTTGAATTCATCACACGAAGCATGAAATGTATAAGTGGTAGCAGCTAATACCTCAATGCGTTTTCTAAAACTCTCGTATAAAAGCAGGAAACAAGGAAAACACATTCATCTGGACGGTCTTTCCTCTTCCTATCCATCTATAAGACCCCGTGCTTGTGAGGTTAATCTTTAGCTCTGTCCCCACCATCTGTCAGCTGCAGGAACTGCACGTAATTAACTATTCAGACTCCCACAGCAATGAGGACACTCATTAGCAAAATGAACAAAGGGATAGTTCTGGGCTGCCACGGTCATCTGTTACACTCTGAGTGGCAGGTTTTGTGGTAGTGTTCCTTCTACCATCTGCCCACACCACTAGTTTTTGGCTTATTTAAACCATGAGACTTCTTTAAAATAAACTGCGTTAACAAACCAAGGTTAAAAAGGATGGAGATCATTAAAAGGTGGTTAACTAGATGTAGCTATTTAGAGCCGCATTATAGCTGAAGAGAGATGGTGTGTGACCCACGATCATTCTGGAATTTTAAATTTCGAAAGGAACTCGCCAATGTAAAGTTTTTCTATCACGCTGTGAAAACGAGGCTTCCGGCGGTGGCTTATGCACTAGTTCTCTGGTGAACATGCACTAGATGTGCAGAATCGTTGTTCCCCGGTTTCGGAATCCTAAAGAGATTTTGAAAGAATCGTTTTTGTAGACTTGGTGTACTGTAGAGCCTTGCTACTCAAAGTGTGGTCCACAGACCCGGAGCCCCGACTTCACCCAGGAGCTTATGGGAAACGCAGACTCTCAGGCCCCAGCCCAGACCTACTGTCAGAATCTGTATCTTAACCAGAGCCGCGGGGGATCCATACGCACAATGAAGTCTGAGGAATACTGTTTAGAGCCCCGCATGTGCCTCTCAGCAGTCTCCCTTCTGCCATATTGGTGTCTCAATTCTGCAGGCTCCCCGTACAGTACTTGGACATCTCAATTTGCTGCTGGGGGGTGCAGGAAGGTTCTGATGCATGCCTGTGCTGCCTGATAGCCACAGAGAAGAGCAGGTGCTCTCCCGGTGAGTGACAGCCAGGAAAGTGGCGCACTGGGGCAGTGCAGCCCTGCAGAGTTGCCACTCTTGACGGACAGCTCTGTTTCAGAGCTGTCAGCAACAAGCAGTTATGTTCCCTTCTCAGGGGGCGGGGCGGGGGGGTGATGGTTGCACAGCTCATTTATGGGAGGGGAAGGGGAAGAAATGAAGTCAGTTGCAATTAAAACGCACGTGCGTGTGTGCGGGCAGACACGTGAACACCTGCGCATGCGCTCTGACAGCCCAGCCTCAGTTTGCAATTCACAAGGGGACTGATCAGTGGACCGCACGACAACCGGAGAACCACAGTGACGTGCGGCTAAGTCACGACAGTTTCCTACAGAACTAAACTGGAAAAGACGCTCAGTCCTTGAGTGACGGTGCTCGGAGGGATATTCAACATCAAGCCTGGAGAGATGAGGCTTCTATAACTTAAAGAGCTCCCTTTCCCAATTTCCCTTTTGTTATAAATATGATTTAAGCCAGCGGTTTATGAAACTTTCCCTTTGCGATCACATTCTCATCAGATTTTCCTCAAAAACCATTCTAGAGAGATGTTACGACTACTTATTAACTATAAAGCTATTCATGTAATTTGACTGTCAGTAAGAATGAACTAAAGTGTTTCCCTATTGCTTATTCAGCTTGCTTATTTCAAGTGGTTTCAAGTTATCTCCATTGCGACTTTGAAATTCTCCGTTTGGTTCTCCAAATTCTGTTTTCCAAATCTAATCTCGGATGCTTGGTGTCTCAAGCTTTTTTATACCACCAGAGGGAGCAGTTGTATAAGATGAACTTTCAAATTAAAAGGATCTCTTCCAGATCCTCGGTGGCATGGAGTTTTAAGAAATCTTAGAGGATTAAAAATAAAGTATCCTCCATAGGTTTATTTTGTATAACTCATGATCTGTTTTGTGGCCTTCATGTCCATGTTCCTGAGATGCACACCAGTCCCGACTGCTCTACACTGCCCTCAATCAAGGTGGGAGACCAGCGCCATACATTTTGTTGCGATCCTCAGGAGCCAGGAGAAATGTATACTCCTAGTAAATCAGGAGTATCTTCACCTCCCTCAAACCTTAGGGTGCTTACAGAAATTGTGATGTGGTCTCCCTGGGGACAAATTTTAGTGGAATAACCAGGGTATTCAGGATGCCTTCCTGAGCCAGCAGGGTGGAGCCCCCCACTTCCTTGTCCTCACAGAGCCACTACCCATACTCATCCTCCTTCCCGTCTGGCGTCAGAGAGCACAGTTACCAGGTTGAAGACGTTTTGAGATGTAAACCTTACAAGATAGACCTCATGCTTTAGTGTAAGGAGCTCAATTACCACATAGGGATGGTCTGAACAGGTCCTGAGGTCTGTTCAGAGCATTTCATGGAATGTAAACTAGATGGTCATAAGGATTTGTGTATTTCCTCATAATGATAACTAGGATTTATATACTTAGCTTTCTTCAAAGAACTCAAAGCAATTCACATTCAATACAACAGGTATCCTTCTCACAACTATCTCTTTTAGCTAGGCAGGTATCTTTGCACTTCACAAATGGGAAATAAATGGACCCAAATCACCCTGCCAATCTATACTGGATATCTTTGACCAAGGAAAGTTTAAAAGCCAAAACTATTACAGTTGCTTTAGTCCTTTCTATTAAATTATTGTCTCCAAAAATAAGACTAGAATTAGACCCAGGAAAAGGTTAAAGTAAGTGCAAAAACTGGATGTGCCTCTTCCAAAGCAATCAGAACATGTAAAAAGAATTAATATTTAATTAGATCTATGCTACTAACACTTAATATTTACTTAGAAGATACTTGGGTTTTTTTAGAACATAAACAATTCTAATGGATTATACAAAGTAAACACTTCTTCACCAATTAGTAAACAAAATCCTTCGGAATGATACAAGTGCGATTCCTTCTCTCTTCTAAACTTGGAGTTTTAAATAAGATTACTAGTGTGGGATTTAGGTAAATTATCGATTGCTCTTCAAAGGACTGGCAACGCATAAGTGTTTCTTCCTAGTGTTGAATTTGGATGTATAATTTTTCAGACCTTTTCTGTGCATATCTATGCATGTGTCAAAATTTACATGTGTATGTATACACCTGTATTAATATATACGTACATTATAATAATATAATATTATAGTCTATTTTATATATACATATCAGCTAGTTAATTTGGAAAATCACAACCTTGATGCCTTACCGTAGAGCATAGAGCTCCACATCCTTTTGTGGGCTTCAGATTCAGCGGGACCTCGGTTCACATGCTATCTCTACCATGTACTAGTTGTGTGCCTGGGGGAAGTAACTTAACCACCCCGTCTCTGCTTCCTCTTCCATAAACTGAGCCAGGAGATGAGAAGAGGTACCACTGATGAGGCACGTGGTGCCTGCCAGTTGATATTCAAAAGATTGTTATTCCTCTGGCCTCTCTTCTAGCCTCTCTGACTCAATCAGCTTCTTGCTCTCAGAATCTAATAATAAAGACCCCTGTGTGGCTCTGAACTGTGGTTGGGCCACCGCCAGTGGCTCAAAGCTGACTTGAGATGAAAATGAATTCACTCTCAGTGTCCACACTTTCAAGAGCCCTTAAAATTCTCCTCCTTGCCAGGAGTTTAGCGTCTCCTTGCTCTCTTTCCATTTCTGTTCCCACCAGTCCTTTGTCCAAGTAGTTAACCAACTTCTGGCTCCCTTGGAAACAAGGAGAACTTGGGGGGGGAACTCTTTGAGAATTTTTCCTTGAAGGTCCCCCTGTTCCATGGTGCTTCCTGGAAGCCTCTGACATGGAGAGATTGCTTTGTGTCTTTCAAACTATCTAAACAGCAAATCAGGGTTGGAGTCTTCAAAATTAAAACAAAAATCTACATGCTCTTCTAGAATAGGACAATTTCTGCAGTGGGAAATAGTTTATTTCTATTATAAATAAAAATTGAAAACAATTATATTCCTCCTATTTATAACAATTATGGGTTTTCTGGAATATGCCATTGAGCAGAAAAAGGTTGGACTGGCTGATGTTGTGGAGAGATGTCCGAGATATACCACTTGTATTTCCTTTATTCTTGACCCAGACTTTTGGAAAGTTATAACTTTATTTATATATATTAAAATTAATTATTCATTGCTTTGAAACTTACAAGTTTTTGAAGTCTAGACTCTTCGTATTGGTCTAGTTCTTCTCTTAATTTCTTAATAACTTCTTCTCTATCCTTCAGTTTTTTTAACAAAACACTCATCTTGATAGTAGTTGATTCTTGCACAAAAGTTTCTTCTTCCACCTCAAAGAATTGCTAGGGGGGAAAGCGACATTAAAAATCAGACACTAAGTGAGCACCATCAGAAAGTAGTTCATGTTTTATTTAAGCTACTGTCTTGTAAGTTATTTTATTTTTGTAACTTGCACACAATTTTCAGGAAATAACTATATTTATATTGAATGATAGGCTAAAGTGCCACAGAATGTGGCACATTATTCTCTATAAAACACAAAGCATTATGTGGTACTCTAACTTCATCGGCCACACAAGTAATCACAGTAAACCTTAATTGTAAATTCACATCATGGTTGTGAATACCCTACTTCAATCTTCCCCTAGAAAGGAAGATAGCAAAAATTTGAATATGTAAAAAGAGAAGTAAGCTTCAATGGTGCAACTAACTCCCCCAGTGGTTTGGTATGGAGATGTGGAGACAAGTATCATTTCTTTCCTTTTTTCCACAGAAAAGCTTTGCAGACCATTAATCTAGATATCCTATGCTTCATTTGAAAACTTAGGAAACTGAGACCAAAGCAGAAGAAGATGCATTAAAATAGATTTGTTTTCCCTTGAAAAGCTATGGATAATGAACCATTAGGCATAAGAAAGTAATCTTCAGGATCTATATGCATAACCATTCTAAAATTATGTAATTCTAACATATCATTCAGTTCTCTCTGCATGAAAAAAATGGCTATGTTTCTGCTTTTCTTTTCTTTAAATTTTTTATTGTTATGTTAATCACCATACATTACATCATTAGTTTATGATGTAGTGTTCCATGATTCATTGTTTGTGCATAACACCCAGTGCTCCATGCAGAACGTGCCCTCTTCAATACCCATCACCAGGCTAACCCATCCCCCCACCCCCCTCCCCTCTAGAACCCTCAGTTTGTTTTTCAGAGTCCATCGTCTCTCATGGTTCGTCTCCCCCTCCGACTTACTCCCCTTCATTCTTCCCCTCCTGCTATCTTCGTCTTCTTTTTTTTTCTCAACATATATTGCATTATTTGTTTCAGAGGTACAGATCTGTGATTCATCAGTCTTGCACAATTCACAGCGCTCACCATAGCACATACCCTCCCCAGCGTCTATCACCCAGCCACCCCATCCCTCCCACCCCCCATCACTCCAGCAACCCTCAGTTTGTTTCCTGAGATTAAGAATTCCTCATATCAGTGAGGTCATATGATACATGTCTTTCTCTGATTGACTCATTTCACTCAGCATAACACCCTCCAGTTCCATCCACGTTATTGCAAATGGCAAGATCTCATTCCTTTTGATGGTTGCATAATATTCCATTGTATTTATATATGACATCTTTTTTATCCATTCATCTGTCAGTGGACATCTTGGCTCTTTCCACAGTTTGGCTATTGTGGACATTGCTGCTATAAACATCGGGGTGCATGTACCCCTTCGGATCCCTACATTTGTATCTTTGGGGTAAATACCCAGTAGTGCAATTGCTGGATTGGATGGTAGCTCTATTTTCAACTGTTTGAGGAACCTCCATACTGTTTTCCAGAGTGGTTGCACCAGCTTGCACTCCCACCAACAGTGTAGGAGGGATCCCCTTGCTCCGCAACCCTGCCAATATCTGTCATATCCTGACTTGTTAATTTTAGCCATTCTGACGGGTGTGAGGTGGTATCTCATTGAGGTTTTGATTTGGATTTCCCTGATGCCGAGAGATGTTGAGCACTTTTTCACGTGTCTGTTGGCCATTTGGATGTCTTCTTTGGAAAAATGTCTGTGCATGTCTTCTGCCCATTTCTTGATTGGATTATTTGTTCTTTGGGTGTTGAGTTTGATAAGTTCTTTATAGATTTTGGATACTAGCCCTTTATCTGATATGTCATTTGAAAATATCTTCTCCCATTCTGTCAGTTGTCTTTTGGTTTTGTGGACTGTTTCTTTTGCTGTGCAAAAGCTTTTTATCTTGATGAAGTCCCAATAGTTCATTTTTGCCCTTGCTTCCCTTGCCTTTGGGGATGTTTCTAGGAAGAAGTTGTGGTGGCTGAGGTCAAAGAGGTTGCTGCCTGTGATCTCCTTTAGGATTTTGATGGACTCCTGTCTCACGTTTAGGTCTTTCAACCATTTGGAGTCTATTTTTGTGTGTGGTGTAAGGAAATGGTCCAGTTTCATTCTTCTGTATGGGGCTGTCCAATTTTCCCAACACCATTTGTTGAAGAGACTGTCTTTTTTCCATTGGACATTCTTTCCTGCTTTGTCAAAGATTAGTTGACCATAGAGTTGAGGGTCCATTTCGGGGCTCTCTATTCTGTTCCATTGATCGATGTGTCTGTTTTTGTGCCAGTACCATACTGTCTTGATGATGACAGCTTTGCAAGAGAGCTGGAAGTCCGGATTTGTGATGCCACCAGCTTTGCTTTTCTTTTTCAATATTCCTCTGGCTATTCGGGTCTTTTCTGGTTCCATACAAATTTTAGGATTATTTGTTCCATTTCTTTGAAAAAAGTGGATGGTATTTTGATGGGGATTGCATTGAATGTGTAGATTGTTCTAGGTAGCATTGACATCTTCACAATATTTGTTCTTCCAATCCATGAGCATGGAAAGTTTTTCCATTTCTTTGTGTCTTCCTCAATTTCTTTCATGAGTATTTTATAGTTTTCTGAGTACAGATCCTTTGCCTCTTTGGTTATTGATTCCTAGGTATCTTATGGTTTTGGGTGCAGTTGTAAATGGGATTGACTCCTTGATTTGTCTCTCTTCTGTCTTGTTGATGGTGTATAGGAATGCCACTGATTTCTGTGCATTGATTTTATATCCTGCTACTTTACTGAATTCCTGTATGAGTTCTAGCAGTTTTGGGGTGGAGTCTTTTGGGTTTTCCACATAAAGTATCATATCATCTGCCAACAGTGAGAGTTTGACTTCTTTGCCGATTTCGATGACTTTGATTTCTTTTTGTTGTCTGATTGCTGTGGCTAGGACTTCTAATACTATGTTGAATAGCAGTGGTGAGAGTGGACATCCCTGCCACGTTCCTGACCTTAGGGGTAAAGTTCTCAGTTTTTTCCCATTGAGAATGATATTTGCTGTAGGTTTTTCATAGATGGCTTTTATGATATTGAGGTATGTACCCTCTATCCCTATACTCTGAAGAGTTTTGATCAAGAAAGGATGTTGTACTTGGTCAAATGCTTTTTCTGCATCTATTGAGAGGATCATATGATTCTTGTTCTTTCTTTTGCTAATGTATTGTATCACGTTGATTGATTTGTGGATGTTGAACCAACCTTGCAGCCCAGGGATAAATCCTACTTGGTCATGGTGAATAATCCTTTTAATATACTGTTGGATCCTATTAGCTAGTATTTTGGTGACAATTTTTGCATCCATGTTCATCAAGGATATTGGTCTGTAATTCTCCTTTTTGATGGGGTCTTTGGGTTTGGGGATCAAGGTAATGGTGGCCTCATAAAATGAGTTTGGAAGTTTTCCTTCCATTTCTATTTTTTGGAACAGTTTCAGAAGAATAGGTATTAATTCTTCTTTAAATGTTTGGTAGAATTCCCCTGGGAAGCCATCTGGCTCTGGGCTTTTGTTTGTTGGGAAATTTTTGATGACTGCTTCAATTTCCTTAGTGGTTATAGGTCTGTTCAGGTTTTCTATTTCTTCCTGGTTCAGTTTTGGTAGTTCATACATCTCTAGGGATGCATCCATTTCTTCCAGATTATCTAATTTGCTGGCATAGAGTTGCTCATACTATGTTCTTATAATTGTTTGTATTTCTTTGGTGTTGGTTGTGATCTCTCCTCTTTCATTCATGATTTTTTTGATTTGGGTCATTTCTCTTTTCTTTTTGATAAGTCTGGCCAGGGGTTTATCAATCTTGTTAATTCTTTCAAAGAACCAGCTCCTAGTTTCGTTGATATGTTCTACTGTTCTTTTGGTTTCTACTTCATTGATTTCTGCTCTGATCTTTATTATTTCTCTTCTCCTGCTGGGTTTAGGCTTTATTTGCTGTTTTTTCTCTAGCTCCTTTAGGTGTAGGGTTAGGTTGTGTATTTGAGACCTTTCTTGTTTCTTGAGAAAGGCTTGTATTGCTATATACTTTCCTCTTAGGGCTGCCTTTGCTGTATCCCAAAGATTTTGAACAGTTGTGTTTTCATTTTCATTGGTTTCCTTGAATTTTTTTAATTCTTCTTTAATTTCCTGGTTGACCCAGTCATTCTTTAGTAGGATGCTCTTTAGCCTCCATGTATTTGAGTTCTTTCTGACTTTCCTCTTGTGATTGAGTTCTAGTTTCAAAGCATTGTGGTCTGAAAATATGCAGGGAATAATCCCAATCTTTTGGTACCAGTTGAGACCTGATTTGTGACGTAGGATGTGATTTATTCTGGAGAATGTTCCATGGGCACTAGAGAAGAATGTGTATTCCGTTGCTCTGGGATGGAATGTTCTGAATATGTCTGTGAAGTCCATTTGGCCCAGGGTGTCATTTAAAGTCTTTATTTCCTTGTTGATCTTTTGCTGATCTGTCCATTTCAGTCAGGGGGGTGTTAAAGTCCCCCACTATTATTGTATTGTTGTCAATGTGTTTCTTTGCTTTTGTTATTAATTGCCTTATATAATTGGCTGCTCCCATGTTAGAGGCATAGATATTTACAATTGTTAGATCTTCTTGTTGGATAGACCCTTTAAGTAAGATATAGTGTCCTTCCTCACCTCTTATTACAGTCCTTGGTTTAAAATCTAATTTGTCTGATAGAAGGATTGCCACACCAGCTTTCTTTTGGTGTCCATTAGGATGGTAAATGGTTTTCCACCCCCTCACTTTCAATGTGGGGGTGTCTTTGGGTCTAAAATGAGTCTCTTGCAGACAGCATATCAATGGTTCTTGTTTTTTAATCCAGTCTGATAGCCTGTGTCTTTTGATTGGGGCACTGAGCCCATTTACATTCAGGGTAACTATTGAAAGATATGAACTTAGTGCCATTGTATTGCCTGTAAGGTGACTGTTACTGTATATTTTCTGTAGTCCTTTCTGGTCTATGTTGCTTTTAGGCTCTCTCTTTGCTGAGAGGACCCCTTTCAATATTTCTTGTAGGACTGGTTTCGTGTTTGCTAATTGCTTTAGTTTTTGTTTGTCCTGGAAGCTTTTTATCTCTCCTTCTATTTTCAATGACAGCCTAGCTGGATATAGTATTCTTGGATGCATATTTTTCTCATTTAGTGCTCTGAAGATATCCTGCCAGTCCTTTCTGGCCTGCCAGGTCTCTGTGGATAGGTCTGTTGCCAATCTAATGTTTCTACCATTGTAGGTTACATATCTCTTCTCCCGAGCTGCTTTCAGGATTTTCTCTTTGTCTCTGAGACTCGTAAGTTTTACTATTAGATGTCGGGGTGTTGATCTATTTTTATTGATTTTGAGAGGGGTTCTCTGTGCCTCCTGATTTTGATGCCTGTTTCCTTCCCCAAATTAGGGAAGTTCTCTGCCATAATTTGCTCCAATATACCTTCTGCCCCTCTCTCTCTTTCTTCTTCTTCTGGGATCCCAATTATTCTAATATTGTTTTGTCTTATGGTATCACTTATCTCTCGAATTCTGCCCTCGTGATCCAGTAGTTGTTTATCTCTCTTTATCTCAGCTTCTTTATTTTCCATCATTTGGTCTTCTATATCGCTGATTCTCTCTTCTGCCTCATTTATCCTAGCAGTTAGCACTCCCATTTTTGATTGCACCTCATTAATAGCCTTTTTGATTTCGACTTCGTTAGATTTTAGTTCTTTTATTTCTCCAGAAAGGGTTTCTCTAACAACTTCCATGTTTTTTTCAAGCCCAGCTAGTATCTTTAAAATCATGATTCTGAATTCTAGGTCCAACATCATACTAATGTCCGTATTTTGTAGGTCCCTGGCAGTCAGTACTACCTCTTGTTCTTTTTGTTGAGGTGATCTTTTCTGTCTTGTCATTTTGTCCAGAGGAGAATAGATGAATGAGAGAACAAAATGCTAACAGGGTTATAACAGCCCCAGAAAATATACTCTAAACAAATCAGAAAAGATCTGAAACCAGGGGAAAAGAAAGGGAAAGAAAGAAAAAAGAAAAAGAAAAAAAAGAAAAAGATAAAAACAAACAAAAATAGAACAAAACAAAAAAAACAGATTATGATCAAATATGATCAGGCTGGTGCATAGATCAGTGCCACACACTAGATTTTGGGTGTATTTTGGTCTGTTAGAAGAAAGTGCCTCCCATTATTTTAAAGAAAGAAAAACTTATATATGTACAAAAATAAGGGTTGATACATTGAAGGGATGGAATATGACTATAAAGATGAAAATTATAAAAAATTTTGTAAAAGGAATTGATAAGAAGTTGTTTGAAAAAAGAAAGAAGAGGATTTAAAAAAAAAGAAAAAAAAGGGGGAGAGAATGTGATCAGGCAGGAGACTAGAACAAAGCCATACACTAGAGATTTAGGGTATATTTTGATCTGTTAGAAGAAACTGTATCTCAAAATTTTAAAGAGAGAACAACTTATATATATATATATATATATGCCAAAAATAAGGGTAACTACTATGAAGGGATAGAATATGACTCTAAAAGTGAAAAATAAAAATGTTTTTTTAAAAAAGGGATTGATAAGATGTTGGTTGAAAAAGGGAAAAAGAAAAATTAAAAAAAAAAGACAGTTAAAAAAATTAACTTTGAAAGACTAAAGAATCATGGTAAAAAAGCCATGGATTCTATGTGCAGTATTCCCCTAGCGCTGGAGTTCTGCCATTCTCATTGATCGGTAAACTTGGTCTTGGCTTGCTTGCTGTTCTTGCTGATCTTCTGGGGGAGGGGCCTGTTGCCAAATGTCTTTGCTGGAGGCGGAATTGCCCCGCCCTTGTGAGTCCGGGCTAAGTAATCTGCTCCGGTTTGCTCTCTGGAGCTTTTGTTCCCTGCAAGCTCTGGGTACAGCTTTGGAGGACGATAGTGAAAGTGGCAGCCTCCCAATCTCCGCCCGGAGGAGCTGAGAACTCGGGGCCCCGCTCCTCAGTGCGCCCCCAGAGAAAAGCAGTCAGTCACTCCCGTCTCCCCGGTCTCCGGCCGCACTCCGTGCTCACCCGGCCTGTGACCGAGCATCTCTGGCACATGACCCCGTGTGGAGTCTCCAAACCCAGCAGATCCCTGCGGTGCGCTCCCGCGCCGCTCCTCCTGGGGAAGGAAGGGGAGTCTCCCCCGGATCTGCCCCTTGTTGAGTCCCTGCTGGAGAAGCAGTGGCCCGACTGTGCTGCAGATCATGGTTTATGGTGACCCCAAGCTGAGAGCCCGCACCTCGGCTCCATCTCTGCAGCCGCCTTCCCTGGCTCTGATACCCAGGAGCTCTGGCGCACTCAGGCACCCCCGGTTTTTCTGTGACCCCAAGGGTCCTGAGATCACACTGTCCCGCAAGGGTTCCACCCCCTGCTTAGCCACTGGAGCGACGTCCTTCAGCGGAGCTGACTTCTTTAAAGTTCCAGTTTTGTGCTCTGTGGCTCTATCACTTGCCAGAAGTGGCCAATGGAGGCCCCTCCGCCGCCGTCTATCCTCCCGAATATCGCCTTGGATTCACTTCTCCGCACGTCCTACCTTCCAGAAAGTGGTCGCTTTTCTGTTCAGAGAGTTGTTGCTACTCTCTTCTTCGATCTCCTGTTGAGTTCGTAGGTGTTCAGAATGGTTTGATCCCTATTCAGCTGAATTCCTGAGACCAGTCGAAATCCAGGTCTCCTAATCCTCTGCCATCTTGCTCCGCCCTCCTGTTTCTGCTTTTCTTAAAAAAACTGAAAAAGCTGTTTTTTGATAACACTAACCAAATAGAAATTAAATGCAAAAATATACTCTCAAATTGGTTTGAAATGAATTTGTATATTAGTTGATACCATATATCACATACTGTATTGCTCTTATTTTAATTCATTTGACCTTTAATTCATTTGGCTCAGTCGGTTAAGCGTCCAACTCTTGATTTCGACTCAGGTCATGATCTCAGGGTGGTGAGATCGAGTCCTGCATCAGGCTCTGTCCTGGGCATAGAGCCTGCCTAAGATTCTTTCTCCCTCTTCCTCTGCCCCTCCCCTACTCACCTTGTTCCCTCTTTAGGAAAAAAAAAAAGATTTAATTCATTTGACCTTATATCATGAGCATGTCCCATGTCATTAGCATTTTACATAAATGTAATGTAATTGCTGATGGTTACATCACATTCTGCTCTATAGAAATGCCATTACTTATATAATTATATATTTTTTAAGTTTTTCATCATACCGTATCTTTATACCTACACCTCTGTCCACATTTCTGATCTTTTTTTCTTGGCATAGATCCCTAGAAGTAGAATTCCTGACCAGAGCACATAAATATTTCAATGGTCTTGATTCATTTTATAAATTTCTTTTCCAAAAAGATTGTGCAGTTTATATTCGACCTTGAGGATGAGAATGTTTGTCTTACTCATTCCCTGAATCACTTGTATATTTTGAGTCTTACTATGACAATATATGAACATACTATTTTATTTTTGTTTTAATCAGCATGTTTTACCTCTTATTTATTTAAATATTTTATTTATTTATTTGAGAGAGAGAAAGCAAGAGACCGAGCACGAGCAGAAGGGAAAAGGCAGAGGGAGGGGGAGGGGCAGAGGGAGAGGGAGAAGCAGATTCCCTGCTAAGCAGGGAGTCAGAAGTGGGGCTCCATCCGAGGACCCTGGGATTAAGACGTGAGTGGAAGGCAGACGCTTAACCAACTGAGCCACCCAGGTGTCTCTTTTTTCAAAAAGTAGACTCTACCCCTGACATGGGGCTCGGGCTCACGACCCTGAGATCAAGAGTCATATGCTCTACCAACCAAGCCAGCCAGGCTCCCCTGAATCAGCATATTTTGATCACCAAAGTGAATTTTTTTATATCATCTTAGATATTTATGCTATATGTTTTGAAAATACTCAATTCTAATTATATGCCCTTTTGCTGGGAACTCAAAATAGTTTTAGAACTCCCATTGATCTATTTAGTAGTTTTATTGATTAGATTTCCTATTTCCATTTGCTAGTGTAGAAGTGCCATTTCCTGACAGCTTGTTTTAAGCATTTAGGTGCTTCCCCGTTTGCACTCAGTACTCTGAAGAACTGTGTCACAAAACCAAACAGGGATGAAACACTTACAAAATGAACACTGTTATACTTATTCCAGTATATAAAGCTCTCATTTTCAACCCTGATGTGTAAAATCATATTGTCCATTTTGAACTCTTTTGAGAATTACAGGATGATTTTGTTTTTATGTGTTCACTGCTAATATATTTGAGCACATGCACATACAGGAAATGTAGTAAAACCTAATCACATCTGCTAATATTTCAGAGTTAGATTTACAAGCTAAAATTGTTCCATAATATATGATGAACACCAGTCAACTGAGGAGCATACTATACCAAGGTATAGAATTGAGAGTCAAGCTAGGAACAGAACGCTGACAGGGCCTATGTTGTATTACTGTAAAAAATCAGCATATGAATATGCAGTACAGTGGGAAAGATTGAAAGTAAAACAATCCACATGACAATTCCAGCTTTTAAAATTGAGTGACATTAAAGAACAGGGTTGACTATCTAGAGCAGGAGAGCCTGCATCGACAGACCAGCTCTGTCACTTAGTGCCCTGTGCCCGAGTCTTATTATCTGTAAAATGAGATTAATGGCAGTACCTAAAGTACTGTGAGAATTAAATAAGACAATGCACCTAAACCATTTTGAACAGGGTCTACAACACAATCAGCTCCCTGTAAGTATTACACTCTGGCATTTGGTTTTTGTTCTGTCTTATCGTTCAAATCCAGATGCCACTGGCCCCAGGAAGCCTTAGCACCCCACCTGCCCACCTGCCCTCCATTGCTGCGTTTTTTCTGTATCTTGTCCTCTTGGGTCACTTCATTTATTTATTTTTTTTTAAGATTTTATTTATTTATTTGAGAGAGAGAGAGAATGAGAGATAGAAAGCATGAGAGGGAAGAGGGTCAGAGGGAGAAGCAGACTCCCTGCTGAGCAGGAAGCCCGATGCGGGACTCGATCCCGGGACTCCAGGATCACGACCTGAGCCGAAGGCAGTCGCTTAACCAACTGAGCCACCCAGGCGCCCAAGTCACTTCATTTATTATTTGTTTATTTGCTCACTAATTTTTTATGTTCTGAAGATGATGGATTTTACTTTTAAAGATTTATTTATTTACTTATTTTTTTAGAGAGAGAGTAGGATGGGAGCGGGGAGGGGCAGAGGGAGAGGGAGAGAGAGAATCTCAAGAAGGCTCCTTGCTGGGCAGAGCCTGACCTGGGATTCAGTCTCAGACCCTGAGATCATGACCTGAGCCGAAACCAGGAGTCGGACACTTAGCCGACTGAGCCATCCAGGCGCCCCTATTTTACTTTTAAAAATCACCAAAATAAAGATGCTTCCGACAAGCTGGCCAAGTCATCTCCTCTGTAAAATGACGCAAATCACGCTGAATGCTCCTTTAAAATCCCCCCCAGAACTGGGCTGAGATGCTGCACAAACTCAGCAGGATGGGAGCGAGCCTGCCTGTAGGAAGGGCTCAGTCCCTCTGGACTTCAGGGCAGGGAGGGTCATGCCGTTCTTTGGAAGAACAAAAAGTTTTACTTCTGACATTTCATAAAATAGTTGTAAGGCCCAAACACATTGGATTCATTTCTCTTCATCTCCAGGAATGTTTCTGATGTTCGACCAATGTTTATTGAATGAGCTGGACTCATGAGGAGATAAGCGGAAGGCACTTTTATTTTTCTTCACCACCCTCAAATCTGGTCTCCCATCTCAGGTTTCTTACCTCTTAGAAGAACTCTCAGGAAAGTGCCACGGCTTTTTTTTTTTTTTTTTTTAACTCTTAAATAACAACAACAAAACTGGATAAAGGAAAGAAAGATAGGAAGAAAGCAGAAACCATGAATGAATGAACGAATGAATAAATAAATAAAATGCCCCAAATCTCAATCCAGCCTCCTGTTACCCATCAAGGTTCCTGTCCTCCCCAACTGTGGCCTCCCTGGGACTTGGCAACCTGTGGTGGAGGAGAGGGGCCAAAATTGGCTCTCTTTTCTAGTACCCAGAAATTTGATCAAACGCCAGTCCAGATGTTGCTGTGAAAGTATTTTTTTAGGTGAGATTAAGATTAAAATCGATAGACTGAGTAAAACAGATTACTCTCCATAATGTGGATGGGCCTCATCCAATCCGTTGAAGGTCTTTGGAGAAAGACTGAGGTCCCGCGGGGAGAGGGAATTTTGTCAGCAGACTGTTTTGGATTTGATCTGTAACATCAACTCTTCCCTGGATCTCTGGGCTACTGGTCTACCTTGCAGATTTCAAGCTTGCCAGCCCCCACAATCATGGGAGCCAATTCCTTAAAATCAGTCTCTCTCTTTTTCTCTCTCTTGCTCTCTCTACACACTGGTTCTGTTTCTCTGGAGAATCCTAATATAATATCTACATCTAAAGACCATAAACTCACACCGACGCCTCCAATTCCAACCCAACACCATGGCATTTATTATAGCCCATCTCCTTTCCATAGCATAACCTCTCCTCTGGCAGCCCGGAAGCTGGCTCCCACAGTACTTTATGGGCTGATGTGTTTGCTCAATCCTCCCTTCATGCAACCCATCTCCTGACCACATTGTACCACCAAGATCTTGCCTCTGATGCAGGCAATGGGACAGAAAAGGCAGAAGCATGTCTTTGGTCTTTTAATTCACAATGGCAAGAAAACTTTATTTTGGAATTTAATTCCTTTGGTCCTGCAAGAAGAATTAATATTTGTATTTTAATTTTTCCTTCAGCATTTGAAAGTGAGGAGGAGTTGATATTCAAATCTCTGGCAGAACTGTTGGCTTTTTATTATTAGAATAATTTTATGATGTCATCTGGTCTCATGGGCAAAACCTCTTGACCACCAGTATTGAACAATACAACTGGTTATAATCTGGGGTGAGAAACAGACTAGAAAATGAATTCTTAGTATTAGCCACAAAGTGACCTTGCTGTTAAATGTAAATCATGCACTCCTCTGACAGGATGCCAGATCTCCCAGGGCACCAGCAGGCTCAGGATCCCCAGAGAAGTGCTTGGTATTGGGCACGGGGGCTGCATCATGAAGGTGGGAGCAGAGCTTTCCTCTCCCTCGGGCTCAGATACACAGCTAACTGATCATAGGCTAAATGATGAAGTTCAATGTGTTACAAAAAAGAAAGAAAAAAGAAAAATCCAGGGACTCTTGTTTCCTTCCACGTGAAGTGATACCCTCCACTGAGTTCTGATCCTGGAAGAAGAAACTCGGTCACATTTGGGCCATTCCCCTCCTCCGCCCTTTCTCTTTGGGGCAAGTGCTGCAGGACCATGTGCTCTGCCCCTGGGCAGGAAGAGACCCGCCCAGCCCAGGGCCTCCGAGAGGAGGCAAGTCAGCCAAGCACTGAGAGTTAGCACTAGGCAGCCTGCTTTCTCAGGAAAGCAGATGATCTCCATCTGTTGGCTCCCTGACTTTATTTTTCAACTTGCCCAGAGCCTGGGTGGGGAAGAGCGGTATTATTTATCAAGCATCATAAACACTGCAATACTTATCTTTTAAGGTGGCAAATCCATGAACGTCATGAAAACTGCTTAGAATTCTACGATGATTCTTTGATGTCTTCAACATAAAGTATTGATTCCTTAGTCTCACTTTACCGCATCGCCTCTCACCACCCTCTCCGGTCTCCTGTCCTCCAGCCTTACCAAACCACCTGCAGCTCCCTGACTGCCTTACACCTTAATGCCTGTTCTGTGAAATGAGCCCTGATTCCTCTCACCGCACCCCCCCAACTTGCCAAATAGTCACCATCCTTCAAGGCTTAGCTCAGGAATCACCTCATCCTGAAAATCTTCCTTAATTACTCCCCCAACCCCCACAGAAGAGTTGGGCACCCATCAGGTGCAAACCTCGATTATGGATTGTAATTGTTGAATTTCCTTCCTTCCTTCCTTCCTTCCTTCCTTCCTTCCTTCCTTCCTTCCTTCCTTCCTTCCTTCCTTCCTTCCTTCCTTCCTCCCTCCCTCCCTTCCTTCTTTCTTTTTCCTTCCATTCTTCCTTCCTTCTTTCTTTCCTTCCTTCCATCCTTCCTTCTTTCTTTCCTTCCTTCTTCCATCCTTCCTTCCTTTTTTTTTTTTTGCTTGTTGACTGGCACTTTTATTGAGAACAATATAGTTTTAGGAACAAATCACAAAAATAATTCTGCTGGATTGGTTTCTGTAATTTTGCAGTGAGGAGCCTAGAATGTGAGCAGCCCGCTAGCTTCCTGACTGATCAAAGACCTTCTGGATCCACTTCTTCAGGTGGAACACGTGTGTGTAGAAGCCATATTTTCCATCCCTGTCACAGCCTTCACCCCATGACACAATGCCCATTTGATACCAGCAGTTGTTAAAGGGGTTCTTCATGACAAAGCGCCCCCCACTGTCACCTTCACAGGCACCCCCTCGTTTCCTTTCACTGGGCTTGAAGCCAGCACAAAACATGTCGGTGATGTAGATCCGAGTGGAGGCCTTGCACACAGGCCGCTTCACAATGGGCAGGTTCACCACCTGCAGGACATTGGGCTGCACCTCGGCAACGTTGGACATCTACATCTCCTTCAGGTTGCCCCAGCCAGTCACCCACCCTTTGTATCTGGCGTGGAGCAGTCTGATTGCGATTTCTTTGTGTCAGGCAGGCACATGGGGTGGATGTAGTTGCTGAAGGTGATGGGCTTCTTGAGCCTCAGCAAGTCTACGTCACGGTCCAAGTTCTCCCTCCAGTTGTGCCTCGGGTGGATGTAGATCTTTTCCAGCATGGAGATCTTCTCAATGTTTCACTCATACCTGGGCCGCGTGCTGGTGCCTGACTTGCTTCCTTCCTTCCTTCCTTCCTTCTTTCCTTTCTATCTCTCATGGCCACTAGATTATGAACGATTTGAGAGCAAGGACTGCTTTTGTCTCTGCTACAAAATCAGACAATGCATGGACGACTCAACAATTGAGTGAAAGAGCAGGTCAAGTCCTCGACATCATGCCCTGCCATGTTCTAGGACATTTTTACTAAGAACTCATGATCTATTTCTAGTCCCATGGCATAGTTCAAGTTCTTTGGCACCTTTCTTAGTTATATTCAGGCCTCTATTCAGCGAACATTTGCTGACTGTCTATGATGTGTCAGGCTCTCTGCTAGGACCAGTGTGCAAAGATGAATATAGCTTAGTCCCTGGCCCACAGGAACAAAGATTCTAGAGTCCAGAGCAGACCACAAGTGGGTAATTGTGATAAAATTCAGTGTGTCGATTATCTGGGAGAGAAAGAACATTCCAGCAAGAAGGGACATTACGGGAAAATTCCGGGGAGGTGACTAATAACCTGAGGCATGCAGAGGGAGGCAGGCGACAGCAGGTAGCTCAGGATTGCTGGAGGGTAAGTTTTTCACCAAGAAGTAGAAGGAGATAAGAGTGGAGAAATGTAAGGGCCTTTCTGGGCCATGCTGAAGGCTTAGATGTCACCCTACAGTTATGGAGAAGATGATGAAGGGATTTATGTTTTGAAAGACCACTCACTTGACCAGGCAGACACAGAATTACAGAGACCCGATGGGATAAGGGGGTAAGAGCCACAGGCCAGGCAAGCAGTGCTAACTGCCTGACCTTGTTCTGTGGCAAGATAAGGGGGATGGATTTAGGGAGTAAAAAAGTGGCAGGAGTTGATGACTCACTGAAAACCAGGGTGTATTTTGTATCTATGCTGTGTCACAAACAGAGTTTTACCACAAACTTAGTGGCTTAAAACACACATGCATTCTCTCAGTTTCTGTGGGGCAGGGGTTCAGGCATGGCTTAGGTGGCTCCTCTGCTTAGGGGCTACGAGGCTGCAATCCAAGTGTCCTCTGGGACTGGTCTTGGTGGAGGCTTGACTGGGAAAAGATCTTGCTTTCATGTTCACTCAGGTTGTTGGAAGGATTCATGTCCCCGCACCTGGAGGACCGAGGGCTTCAATTTCTTGCTGACTGTCCGCCAGAGGCCGCCCTCCATTCAAGGCTGCCTGTGGTTCTTTACCTCCTCATGGCTTCTTGTTTCCTCCAAGCCAGCAAAGGAAAGAGAGACTCTGCAAGACGGGAGCTACACTCTTACGAGATAGAATCATCCGGGCACCTTGGCTGTAATCTGTGGTTAGAAGCAAGGAGATGAGGAGGGTGATCACACAGGTGTGATCCAGCCCTGGAGGCTGGACTGTGGTGCCCAGCACAAGGAGTGACAGCTAGCTTCCCAGCCGGGGAGACCAGTTGGACCATGCCGCCGACACCTGACACCAGGAGACTAAGGCAGGCAGTGTGGAAGTAAGGGGGAAGATAACGTCGTTCGCTTTGTGTCATGGTTGAGTCTGCGGTGACTTATTTTGTAACTCGTCACGTTAGCTTTTTTTCCCATTTCGCCTAGGCAGTTTTCTTTCCCACCCTCTCCTCAGCATAAAGCCTCATTCAGGCCATTAGCTGTGATCCAGAGAAGGCGTTCCTCCCAAACTGAGGAGATGCACCCTGCCCTTGTCAGAGGCCCATCTTTGTTTCCTAAGTCAGAGTCCAGAAAATTTAATCCCCTCCAAATACCAAAATGTTGGTATTTTATTGCATAATACTGTGACTAGGACTTTAAAAAAATCTGAAATGAAAAATCACTTAACTCCTGGTAGTAGTTGCTGCATTAAAATTTGGGATCTAAAATGAGTGCCCTCATTAGATATGGTTCTTCTACACTTCTCCCACCTTCCAGAGGCATAAGAAAATGCCAGCCAACAAAGCAAGGCTTCTATTGCAAGAATAAATACTTTCCCAGTTCAAAGACTTTTAAAAACAATGTTAACATTTTACCATTTTAACAAATGCATTTTTAAGAGCCTTGAAATGGGTTTGGGTAATTCTGCATCAAATTTTCAACTATATTTTACCAAGCAAAGAAGAGGACAAACCCGAAATGCTTTTCTTGGCCCGCACACTACTACTTGCTATCCACAAAAGGCTTGCGGTCCGGCAAAAGAAACAATGCACTGTTTGCGCTGATCTCTTCGCAGTCATCAAAGGAGAGATGTGATTATGTGACGGGGAAATACTGGAAGTTAACTTACAGCAGTTTTCCATTCTCCTAGTTAATGACAATCAGAAAGAGATTTCTGGGAAGGTAGAAAACTTGGCACAGAAATTGTCTCTGGCTTAAATGACGAAAACAATTGACTTTTTTTTTTTTTAAGATCATGTTTGTTTTTTTAAAGATTGATTATATTATTTTCTATCTTATGTAGTATAGTTTATTTTTTGAGCTACACTTATTTTATCTGCTAGTAGTTTATATTAAAAGATTTTATTTATTTATTTGAGAGAGCGAGTGAGAGAGAGAGAGAAAGAGAGAGAGAGAGAAGGAGCAGTGGGGGGGGGGGACAGCAGAGGAAAAGGGAGAAGTAGACTCCCCGATGAGCAGGGAGCCCGACGCGGGGCTCGATCCCAGGACCCCGGGATCATGACCTGAGCCGAAGGCAGACGCTTAACGACTGAGCCACCCAGGCGCCCCTATATTAGAACTATGAGTTTAATGTTGACGTTTTATACACTTTTGTTTTTATTTGTTGTTTTCTTTATGTTCATAACATTTGTATTTGAAATGTAGCATATATTTAGTTCACTACTTAAGAAATGTCTATAAGTGGCAGGGGTTGAGGGAGAGGAGGAAGATGGTCAAAAGGTACAAACTGCCAGTTGTAAGATAAATAAGCACCGGGGATATAATGTACAGCATGAGGGCTATAGTTAACACCGCCATACAGTATATTTGGAAGTTGCTAAGAGAATAGATCCTAAAAGTTCTCATCACAAGGAAAAACAAGTTTGTAACTATATGAAGAGATGTATGTTAACAAAACTTACTGTGGTAATCACTTCGAAATACATATAGGTCGGGCGCCTGGGTGGCTCAGTTGGTTAAGCGACTGCCTTCGGCTCAGGTCATGATCCTGGAGTCCCGGGATCGAGTCCCACATCGGGCTCCCTGCTCGGCAGGGAGTCTGCTTCTCCCTCTGACCCTCTTCCCTCTCGTGCTCTCTATCTCTCATTCTCTCTCTCTCAAATAAATAAATAAAATCTTAAAAAAAAAAAAAGCTTGGTATTAAAAAAAAAAAGAAATACATATAGGTCACACCTTAAACTCATTGAGAGCTCTATGTCAATTACATCTCCATATCACTGAAAAAAGACCTGTGACTTCTAAAGTACTTTAAAATAAATATTAAAATAAATAAGTTCATTAAATTAAATAGCATCCTTTGTATTTTATGGAAAACAAATATAAAAAAATACGGAACCCGAAGTCGGCTTCAGGCAGCCTCTTCTTGCCTTCTGTGGCCAGTCACTAGACTCAGGAGAGCAAACTTTCCTTTGTGTTCCAGGGGGTTTGAGTTTTCTCAGACTTCTGGCGGTTCTGATTACATGTTTATCCCACCTGTTATGAGGGGGCTAAGAAGCTACAGAATATTTTAAGAAGGTGAGCAGGACGTTGAGGAGTCTGGAGTTTTCTTCCTATGAGGACCCATTAAGGAGTTGGGGGGCTTAGCCAGAGTGGAGAAGGCATGGATATCAGTGTTTTCTCCAACGATGTGAGAACCCGTGGAAGAGGAGAGTTCATTGCATTCACCTTTCCTTCTGACTGCCAATTATAGCTGAACCAAGAAGGAGGTCACTGAAATAAAAACCTAGATATGAAAGTTTTCATTTTTCTGTAATCCACCTGAATTTAACTCTAGTCTTTTTTTGTCTTTCTAGAGAAATAGAATAAATCATGATGCAGCACAGGAAACACTTTGCACAGCCCTGGGCCATTGTAGATTATTCAGTAGGTGATAATGGCTTTCATTATCATTAATTATCACCCTAGAGAAAATGAGCACGTTTTCCCAAGCATTTTCACCTACCTTTCTGTAACTAATGCCCATCACCACCTACGACAAAAGAATAACCACAGCCCCAGGCTGCATTAGGTTCCAGCAGAGCAGGTCTATAGGGAGCATGGCTCTCTCCACAGCCCTGTATACTTTTCTCCATGTAAACATCTCTCTGTCCCTCCCCCTCTCCTCCAACCCGTCCCAGATTTTTCTCACAGAAAAAAGAACATCCATTAAGAAGGTAATAACTTCATTCCTTAGCCCTCTGTTCGTAAAGGAGAGGGTGGTGCTTTGATTTGAGGAAATGAAATTCTAATGGTTGTATTTCAAGCACTCTTGGGGTGTGAATGCGCCTAATACTTTTGAACGGTGGGAAGTACCCTCCTCCCCTACTATGTCACCCAAAGAGTCTCTTCTACTTGAAGAACCCTGCAAGAAAACCCACCAACATTCATTCTGTACATATTTATAGGACCTGCTATGCACAGCTATGGGCTAGTCACAAATTTCCCTGTGTATAAGAAAATCCTCAACATCCCATGTTGATGGAGAAGAATAGAGCTTCATAGTCTCTAAAATTCTCTTTAAAAGACCTGGGAGACCATCATGTAAAAACGCATCCAAGTTCATGCAGTAAGGCACAGGAAGTGAGCATATTCCAAACCAGAAAGCAAAATTAAATGATCTTCCATGCCCAAGAGTCTGAACTGAGAATCATCGGCCAGCCTTCATTTGAACTTCACCTTTGATGCTTCTCTGCAAAGCAACATTTCTTAGACTGATTCAGACTCTTCAGCTTCACAAAAGTCACAGAACTCTCTTCTTTGCCAGGAGCTACGTTCATCACACGGAGTGTGAGGCTGGTTATTGGCTTTCTTGATGCATTCATGCCAAAAGACTGTGTCCTCAACCCATTTCTCTCCTTACAGTATGCACTCAATTCTTCCACTTGATGAGGCAAAGAAACAACTAGTCCCTCCCTACTCAGGGGAGAGGTACAGGATCTATCCCACGTGGACCTTTGGAAAAGGACCTGATTAACCCAGGCAACACTGTGCTAGGGTCATAGAGGAACCCAGCCTTAGGACTTAGTTCACCTGTTTCATCCATTCTAGCCTGATTTTTCTTATATTAATCTCTGGTGCCCGGATCCCCACTTGGCTCGTGTATACCTAACATCCAACTTCCAGTCTCTCTGGCTTTGTTAGCTCTTTATTGACCTACTTTTCTGGTGCAATTTTAGCCTTCCCCACAAACATATATCCTATATTTAGTTGCTCACCCTATGCACTAAAACTACAGGTAATTATATTTCTACTTACAGCCCATCTCAAAAGACTATTAGTCTTAGTCTCCTTCCATCCAGCTCCAAATTATTCCAAACAAAAAGCCATTATTATACTTAATTATGAGTTACCGATGGATTCCTATCAAATTCAGTAAAAACAAAAGAATGATCACTGTCTTATTATTTAATATCCTTCTGCAATGTCTGTCTAGTGTTAAAGAAAGAGATACAATTGAGAAATTAAGACATAAATATTGTCATTTTCCATGAGTAGATGTTTGTGCTTAGAAAATACAAATGAATCAACAAGAACTGTTAAAATGTCTGATAAAAGTTGAACTTAAGACTTGAAACCATAAAGCTGTTAGAAGAAAACATAGGCACTAAGCTCCCTGACATTGGTCTTAGAGATGATTTTTTGCATTAACACCAAAAACAAAGGCAAAATTAAACAAGTGAGAATACATGAAACTAAAAAGCTTTTTAATAGCAAAGGAAACCATCAACAAAATGAAAAGACAACATACTGAATGGGAGAAAATATTTGTAAATCATATATTTATAAATCATATATATACATATATTTGTAAATCATATATTTCTCTTGCTAAGAGAAAAAGTCTTAAAAGTTCCCATCACAAGAAAAAGATCTGTAACTATGTGTGGTGATGGATGTTAACTAGACTTATTGAGGTGATCATTTCACAATATACACAAATATTGAATCATTATGTTGTACACCTGAAACTAATATAATGTTAAATGCCGAGTATACTTCAATTAAAAAAAAAAGATCTGATGATCCCACATTTGGAAGGAAATCTATCAACAAAGTGGTTGGATACAATATTTATAAAATCAATGGTTCAGGGGCGCCTGGGTGGCTCAGTTGGTTAAGCAACTGCCTTCGGCTCAGGTCATGATCCCAGGGTCCTGGGATCAAGCCCCGCATCAGGCTCCCTGCTCCTCGGGAAGCCTGCCTCTCCCTCTCCCACTCCCCCTGCTTGTGTTCCCTCTCTCGCTGTCTCTCTCTCTCTGTCAAATAAAACCTTTAAAAAAAAATCAGTGGTTCACATCAAAACATTTTGGTGAAGTAGAAGAAAGCAATCACAATAACAGCATGTATTTTACTCCCATTTATATGAAATGATCAGAATAGGTAAATCTGTAGCGACAGAAAGTAGATTAGCAGTTGCCAGGGGTTTAGAGTTGGGGGGGGCCATAAAAGGGGGAGAGAAGAATAGGGAGTGACTGCTAATGGGTACAAGCTTTCTTTTGGAGGTGGTGAAAATGTTTTAAAGTTAGATTATGGTGATGGCTGCACAACTCTGTAAATATACTATAAACCGCTGAACTGTAGGCTTTAAATGAGTGAATTTTATGCAATGTAAATTATACCTTTAAAGCTGATTGGGGCCCTTGGCTGGCTTAGCAGAACAAGTTACTCTTGATCTCGGGGTCATGAGTTTGAGGCCCACGTTGGGTGTAGGCATCACTTAAATAAATGAAAACCTTAAAAAAAACCCAAAGGATTCCATGGATACCCAAATATTCTTGAAATATGACAAAAAAGATTCCATATTCTAAGGACATAAAGTATAATACTTAGGAATCACTTAGTTGTATGAGAAAGAAATATAACCTGCATAAGTAAAATTATAAAACTTTATTGAGATACATAAAGTAAGACAGAAGTGAATCAAGAGGTATTCTTGAATAGGAAGACTGAATATTATAAATGATACAAATTTCAAAATTCATGAATAATTTTCCAACCAGTTCAATTTTAATAAAAATACCAAGGGGGGCCTTTTGGAGTGGCAAAACAAAATTATTCTAAAGTTTACCTGGAAGAATAAAAAAAGCAATGGGAAAATTGCTTGTTAATACAAAAGGTAGTGACAATCTCCTTGACTTTTCCAAGGGTTTTTTATAAGCTCCTAAATCCTTTTATTAAATCCCTATGTATTTGAAATACCTAGAGTAGTTTGTTTTCTTACTTGAATCTGAGCTCCTACAAAATATAGCTAAATCAGGTGTAAGTTTTAGAAAAATCTTTTCTTTTGTGTCAGATGAGGTACTATAAAATCACGGAAGAGATTGTTTCTACAAAAGTTAAATAGATTTAAAAACTTGCTCCTTGCCTGGAAAGGGACTTGTTACCTGTATCCTCAAGTGGCCTCCAGAGGGCAGCAGAGTCATTTATCCTTAACCAAAGTTACCTCTTAACCCAAGTGTTTACTTTGGTTATTTATTTATTTATTTTTTTCCAACAGTCTTCTGTTTTTTTCTTGTGACTGAGCCTCCGCAAACTGGGTGGCCAGGATTAGGCAGGCTGTCTGAGGTCATGGATCAAAGCAATGATAACAACCAAAGGGATGATTCAAATAATCACTTTTATATCATTAAAGCAATTCTTTAATTAGATAAACCAACTACAATTAATACACTGATTAAGTATATTTAACTAGAACATGTTTATGAAAAACTGATGAATAGAAAGCATTTAATCATGTCAGGGCTTTCTACTTTAAGAAGTACAAGAAGTACATATAAAGAGTGATAGTCACTTATTCTGCCACATTATTTTTAAGTTTACTTATTTATTTATTTTTGGTAATCTCTACGCCCAACGTGGGGCTCAAACTCATGACCCCAAGATCAAGAGTCGCGTACTCTTTCAACTGAGCCAGCCAGGTGCTCCATTCTGCCATATTTTCTGAGCATTTGCTACACACACTAGACGTATGTCAGTGTCCCAGAAATTGTTGAAGACACAAAAGATTAGGAAAGCATGTTCAAAAAAAGTCATGGGATTCTGACTTACTCTTCCACTGTAAACAACAAAAATTCTAGATAGGATAGGTGAAGTGCATCTATAAGCTGACAAAGAAAGGAGTACTTAGGCTGAAATGAAGTGAATGCGGAAATCCAGAGAGGTGTGCTGCACACTGAAGCCGGCTTTCATTCCAGGGCATTGCCAACCCAGGGTTGTGTGAACTTTGGTTTGCTCCTCGGCAGGACACAGAGAAGAGATATCACCTCTGTCCTCCTCAAAGTGGTAATTCTAATTCTAAATAATAGGAGGCCTCCTCATTAAGGTTGAGACACCAAAGGGCCACTCCTTCAGTGTAAGAACAAACTAAAACTACCTTGAACTGTGCACCCCCTCCCACCCCACCAAAAGTGGAATTGCCTGTCTGGAAACTTGGCTCTGAGTACAGAGAAGGGAAAAAACATGTCTTCTAAAGAGGTTTTATGAGCACAAGATGAAAGATGACCCACACAGCTTGTGACCCAAAGTCATCCATCTGGGTGGTCTAAAACGCCTCAAGCTAAAAGTCAGATTAAAGTGGTCACAGACCCAGAAATCTTATAGAAGCAAACACAGATCTCCATAGAAACTGACGTCTGTTCTAGGTCTCAAGGAATTCCCACAGAAATCTGAGTTCACAGTCAAAAATCATAAAACCCAAAAGTAATGACATGTCACATGTGACAGCCAGCACTTATCAGACCCTCAAAGATGGAAATGGTGAGACACAGAATATAAATCAAGTACAGTTAAATATGTTTATAGAAATAACAGGACTAAAATTATGAGCAATGAGCAAAAGCCATAAAAAAATAACCAATAACCAAGCATAGAGTGCAAATAGAATTCTGAGTCGTAAAAAAATATTATAAGTAATATTTTAAAACTCAATGAAATGGATAAAGTAGTAACAAAAAGTGGGTTTAAAAATATAGGATTACATTTTTTATCTGAGGGCGATATACATTAGTAAGCTTTCTTCCAACATATTTTTGAGTTTAAATCAAATAGACAAGGCCCTAGACAAATATTTCATTATATCTGACTCAGAAGGAATAGAATTCCCAATAGTCTTATAATCATTAAGGAAATTGAATGAGGAATCCAAAAGATGTCGATTAGTCAATCTAACCCTCCAGGCCCAGCTGGCTTTTCCTGGTAGTTCTAAATATTTAAGGAGGAAATATTTCCAATCTTATATAAATGTTCCTAGGGAACAAAATGAGGATAACATTCTCAACTCATTTTGGGAAGCTCGCATAAGGCTGATACCAAAACCCAACAAGGACAATATAAAAAAGAGAAAAGTACAGGTTACCTCACTGATGAACGTGGATTTGAAATATCCTAATCAAAATATTAATACACTAAATTCAACAACAATTTTTTTTATAAAAGATATATCATGACCAAGTTGGACATACACAAGGACAGTAAAGTTGATTTAACACTTAAAAAATTAATTAATTAATTTCACCACGTTAATAGATTAAGAGGAACATCATGAAGGGGAACGCATTTATGCACCTCTTAGTAGATGCATAAACCCTACATTTTATAAAACTGAAATGGATTCATGATTTTTTTTTTAATAGTCTCTTTAAAATAGCCTGGTAATATACCAAGTGTTACATGTAATGTTGAAACATTATATTCATTCCCTATAAGATTAGATATAAAATAAGGATGCTTGCTATCATCACTCTTATTTAACATTGTACTGGATGCACCACCAGTGCAGTAAGGAAAAATGAATGAATGAATGAAGAAATGGGATGAGGATGAAAAAGATAGTAACAAATATGTAATTATTCTCAATTAATATAACTCTTGATATAGGAAGTTCTGAAGACTCTATAAATTATTAAAGTAAGTTTAAAAATTTAATAAGATAGCTGGTTACAAAATCAATATATACTCATCAACTGCATTTCTATACCCCAGTAAGAAAAAGTCAGAAATGTAATTTTGGAAAGGTATTTACTGGGGCGCCTGGGTGGCTCAGTCGTTAAGCGTCTGCCTTCGGCTCAGGTCGTGATCCCAGGGTCCTGCGGTCGAGCCCTGCGTGGGCTCCCTGCTCAGCGGGAAGCCTCCTTCTCCCTCTCCCGCTCCCCCTGCTCCCCCTGCTTGTGTTCCCTCTCTCTGTGTCAAATAAATAAATAAAATCTTAAAAAAAAAAAAGAAAAGGTATTTACTATGTCTTCAAGAAAAGTATTCAGGAATAAATGTAATAAAAATGTAGGGCCGGGCACCTGGCTGGCTCAGTCAGGGGAGCATGTATGTGACTCTTGATCTCAGGGTCGTGAGTTTGAGCTCCACATTGGGTGTGGAGATTACTTAAATAAATAAAACTTGGGAAAAAAAGTTGGGGGTCATGGAGCACAATGGTCAAGAAAGAATTCTTGAAACATTGTATGGTGCGACTTAGTAAGTTTCAGTAGCACGGGGACAGCACCCGTGGGCAGAAAGGGCTGCACTTTTGCTGTATGAAGCTGGTGGTTATATGCTTAGTACTTAAGGGGAAGGGGATGTGCAGGAAGTGTTAGGTCATAGGTATCTTCTTCGAATTTCTGCTCGTGAAACTACTTTTTCAAGATTTCTCCGGTCCTTATCACTCAGTTTGATATTAACTATTGGTGAGATTTACAGGCAGTCATGAGACCCTTCAAGAAAGTAGCAACTGGTACATTATTTGATCCTTATCAGAAGTATGCAGGTTATGGGTCAGCCTTCTGGGCGCTTCCATCACCCATCAAAACCATTAAAGCTCTTTTTGTATTTTAAAATATTAAAAAAGAGCTAAGTAAATGGAGAACTATAGTATATACGGTATTTGGATGATTCAATTTAGGCATGGTGTCATCGGAAGACAGCTGGTCCTTGTCCCTGGTTCCTGGTACAAAAATCCTAAAACTTTTGGCAAGAGCAATAGGACTACCTTTTGTTCTCCTTAGGCCACTCTTGGGGGGCCCCTAGATAGCTTCAGGATGAAGTCTGGGCACCAGAAAGACCAAGCCTTGATTAGAAGCTTAGAACTTTCAGCTCCATCCTCCCACCCCTGGGAGAGGAGAGGGACTGGAGATCGAGTTAATGCCAAATGATTTATTCAGTCCTACACCATGAGACCTCTGTCAAAAACCCAAATGACTGCATTCAGAGAGCTGTGGGTTGGTGAACATAACTAGAAGCTGGGAGGGTGCTGCACCTGGAGAGGTCGTGGAAGCTTCAAGCCTCTGCCCCATACCTGTGCTATGCATCTGAAGGGGAACAGAATTTGCCACCCCTAAATATGTCCCTTTGGCGTAAGGATTATTTTAGGCTGATTACTTTTAAAAAACAGCAAACACCGGAGAAGCTTTGAAAATTGAGAAGCTACTCTTTTGTCAGACTTGTATAAAGGAATACACACATAAGACATGGAAGAGACTCCTATAAGGAAAATCTTCATTTGTAAGCGTGTCCCCTTCTCTGTACCAGAAAGAGGATGACTAAACTTCTAGAAATGCTAATCAATGGACAAGGCAAGGACTTAAATCTGCATAACAATTACAACTTTGTTTACTGTGCTTCACCTGGTCACTTCCCATAACTGGCTCCTCCCCACCCAACATCTTCTTTTGTCTTTAGCTGAAGATGGTATTTAAGGGGGTGGCTTGGGCCAGTTTGTGGAGTTACTCAGTTTTCCTGGGTCCCTCCCATGTATACAGTAGGTATGCATGTTATTAAATTGTTTTTCTCCTGTTAATCTGTCATTTATTGGGGAGGGGGTGGGGCTCAGCTACAAACCTAGCAGGAAAGAAGGAAAATTAGTTTTGCTCCCTTACACATCTCTTCCGTTTGGCTTTTTGGGGTTGTATCCTTTATAATAAACCTATAACAGTAAGTAAGGTGCTTTGCTGAGTTCTAGGAGTCCTTCTAGGAAATTATCAAACCTTGGTGGGAGGGGGTGGGGTGGAGAATACCAAATTTATAGCCAGTTGGTCAGAGGTACTGGGACTTGCACGCAACTGGCATCTGAAAAGGGGCAGTCTTGTGGGATGGAGCCCTTTACCTGTGGGGTCTGCACCAGCTATGGATCGTTGGTGTCAGAGTTGAATCAAATTTTTGGACAATCCAGAATAGGTCCCTTTGGCATGATTATTTCAAAGGCAACGGAGGAATAAGAGGGGCAGGAAAAACCCTAAAAACAGCATAAAACTCCTTTTGTAGAGGAAGTTTACATTTATAAGGGAATTTTCCATTTGTAAAGTGGTCTCCTGGAGGAGAAGGACTCTTAGCAGCTCTTAGGAATGGAGAAGACACTGACTTGAATCTGTATAATGAACCTTACTGAACAATCCCTGTCGACCGTACTTTCCCTAGTCACCTTCCTGTAACTTACCTCCCTAGCCCCCACATCCCTTTTCTTTTGTTTAGCCTCTTCTCCACACTCTATTGCCCTCTGGGATGGCAATAAGCCTGCAAATTCTGACTGCCTCCTGAAGCCACATTTCTTTGTGAACTTGCCTGCATAGCACTTAATTAAATCATTTTTTTCTCTGCTGTTAATTTGTCTTTTATCAGTTTGATTTTTGCATTCCACTTATTGAACCTTGGAGGGTTGAGGAAAAAGTTTTCCTCTTCTATGACATCCTGCTGGTGTCAAGTGGCTGTGAAAGACCGGAGATTTAGTGTTGAAAGGGAAAAAAATCCTAACTATAGGAAAATATACATTTCCCCCAAAATGGTCTATAGTTTTAATGCAAACCAATACAATTTTCAATGAGTTTATTTGTACAATATAGCACTAAATACATAATTTAATGTATATGGAAGGACAAAAAGCCAAGAATATTCAAGCCATTTCTGTAGAAGAAAAGAAAATGAGATAGCTTATCTAATACCCAATACCTAAAACTACAGGTCAATTTTAGTGGTATCGTCCACAAGGAAGGATAATCTTAATTTTTTTTTTTTTTGAGACAGAGAGAGAGAGAGAGAGAGAGCACAAATGGGGAGGAATGTCAGAGAGAGAGAGAGGGAGAAGCAGACTCTCTGCTGAACAGGGAGCCCAACACAGGGCTCAATCCCAGGACCCAGAGATCATGCCCTGAGCTGCAATCAAGAGTTGGCCACTTAACAGACTGAGCCCCCTGGGCACCCCTAATGAAGGCCAGTTAAAAATGATAAATCATTATACAGTCAGGTAGTTTATATCAAATTTATGCAAACTAGATATTTATATGTAAGTTAATCTCTGCAAGTTAAGTAAGACCCAACTAACTATGTGTACAAAACAGATTTAAAACATGAAAACATAAAACTGTGTTTTTTTAATACAGAATATTTTCCAATTTTCTCTTCTCTCTCTCTCTCAGTCCCTCCACCTTTTTTTCAGATTCAGCCTGGGGTCATGTCTCTCTGCCTTCATTAAGAAGACAGAAGCCAGCCTACAGCTCACTGCCAAATCTATAAGCTGCCTATGGCTCTCTGTGCACTCCGTTCTCCCTTCCTGCCTGGGTTTGCTAGAGCTGCTACTAGACAGAGCTCCACGGACTGGGGGGCTTAACCAATAGAAATGTATTTTCTCACAATAGTAGAGATTCAAAGTTTGAGATCAAGGTGTCAGCAGGGTTGGTTTCTGCTGAGGTCTTTCTCCTTGGCTTGTGGATGACTATCTTCTCCCTATGTCCTCACAGAATATTCCCTCTGTATGTGTTTGTGTCCTAATCTGCTGTTTTTATAAGGACTCCTGTCAAACTGGATCAGAGTCCACCCATACGACCTCACAGATCCATTCATGGTTCCTTTAAAGGCCCTACCTCCTAACAGTCACATTCTGAGGTACTGGAAGTTAGGACTTCAACATCTGGATTTTGGGGGGGGACACAATTCAGCCTGTAACACTTCTAAGATTTATTTATTTATTTTAGAGGGGGGAGGGGCAGAGCGAGAAGGAGAGAGAGAGAATCTCAAGCAGACGCCCTGCTAAGTGTGGAGCCCGACGTGGGGCTCGATCTCACAATCCCGGATCATGACCAAGAGTTAGATGCTTAACCAGCTGAAACACCCACGCATCCCCAGCCCATAACACTCCTGTACAATGATGGAGAATCCCCCCGTTGCCCTTAAGAACAACCCCTCTACTTGTGCGGTGGATCCGCTCTGCTCTGGCCTTCTCCAGTACTCCCTCCTGCACCCTATCTTCTATCTTTTACATTATTGATTTATCCCTCAGTTCTGGACCTTTCCCATCTCTATACATGCATTTTCTAGTACCCCTTCTTTTAAAAAATGTCCCTTGACCCTAAACTCTCACTCTAGCCTTCCAGCCATAGCCCTATCCCTTTATTCTTTCTTTCAAAGCCCTCAGTCTACACTGGATCACCCCCCACCCCCAATTCCGACTGAACATCCACCTCTATCGCTCGCTCGACTGCGATGTTCTTCCTGGGATCTGCAGTGATGCCAGTGTTAATACTGCCAATGTTACTTTTTGACTCTCAGCTTACTCAAGTCTCAGTGTATTTGATACCATTGACCATTCCATCCTTCTTAAAACAGTCTCCTCTCTTGATCTCTGTGACACCAGACTCCCCTGCTTTTTCTACTACTAACCTTGTATAAATACACTTTCTTCCTGGGTGATCTCATCCCATCCTTATGGTTTTAAATCTACTATGACGATGATGACTACCAGATACATATACATCTAACCTGTCTCTCCATAGACCTCTAAACTCATACATTCAACAAATTGCCAGATATTACCACTAAGATGTCTAATTCACTCATTTGTTCAACACATACTTTTAATTAGTTACTTCGTGTTAATTAATATTCTAGGTGCTTGGGATACATAAGTGAAAGGTACAAACCAAGAGCCCTACTCTTGGGAAGCTTACTTCGAGCCACTTCCACCCCGTGAATTCACACATACTCTTCCTCCACCAGACTCCTCCAATCACTGATGTGAACCAGCCATCCAGCTGTGTAAGTCAAAAAGCTAGCAGTTACCCACGATTTCACCCTTTTGTTTCCCTTCCACACCTGACCCGTTGGCAAACCTTATGGGCTCTTCTTCTAAAATATATCCCAAATTCACCCTCTTCATTCTATTTCTATTGCTACCATCCTATTCCAAGCCACCACCATCACCTAAAGAGATGACTGAAACAAACTTCCGCTGTTCTTATTTCCATCCTTGCTTTCCTATAATTTATTCTCTTCACTGCAACCTTAGTAATCTTTAAAAAATACATGTCAGACACAAACACATACCTCTACACACTCACAAGAAGAGTTAAAATCTAAAAGAGCGGTAGAACTGAGAATGTCAAGCAGCTGGAACACTTCCACATCTCTGAAGGGAGTAAAAATTGGTGTAACTTAGAAAAACAGTAGAAAACTTCAAAAATAGCATCCATCCACTAAAACTGAAAATGTGCTCACTCTGCGGTCTAGCAATTCTACTCTAGTATATGCCCAACAGAAATGCATGCATATGGGCATTAAAAGATATGTGGGGCGCCTGGGTGTCTCAGTTGGTTGAGCATCCGACTCTTGGTTTCAGCTTGGGTTTGATCTTGGGGTCGTGAGATAGAGCTTCATGTCATGCTCTGAGCTCAGTGGGGAGTCTGCTTGAGATTCTCTCTCCCTCTCCCTATGCCCCTCCTGTTGATGCCCTCTCTCTATATACATACATACATACATACACACTTACGTAAATAAGAGATATGTACAAGAGGGGCACCTGGCTGGCTCAGTCGTAGAGCATGCAACTCTTGATCTTGGGGTTATAAATTTGAGCCCCACGTTGGGTGTAGAGATTATGTAAAACAATAAAAAGGTATGCACAAGAATGTTCATACAACAGAATACTGTATAGCAATGAGAAAGAACAAACTATTGCTATGCACAACAATATGGACAAATTTTACAAATGTAAGGTCCAACGATCGAAGTCAGACATAAAGAAGCAAGTGTTGTATGGTTTTATTTACATTAAAATCCAAACATAAGCAAAACAAATCTGTGACAGAAGTCAGATCACGGTAACCTTTGGAGAGGTGGAAGTTGCCATAACATCCTAATTCTTGATCTAAAGAATGATTATTTGGGTATGCTCGTTTTTTTTTTACAAAAATTTGAATTGTACATTTATAATCTGTGTGCTTTTATGTGTGTAAATTACACTTCAAGTAAAAGTTTACTTTTTTAAAAGCCCTGCCAATAAGCCATTCTTGTCAAAAGGTATAAAATTTGAATTTGAATCTAATCGTGATTTTAGAGCTATATTCTAATTTATAAGAAATATGGAAAACAGAAGAACAAGTGACACATCCCCTTGAGGAAGCAAACTAACAACTACAGCACGTGGGACATGTTGAAAGACAACTGCCTTATTTGTTGTAAAAGTCAATGTCAAGGAAAAGAAAGAAAAAAGAGAAAGGGCGGGGGGTCGGGGGAAAGAAATGTATTGCAACTGAAATGACACTTCTTTTTACTACGAAGTAACACATGTTATAAAAAATGGAAGCATGACTGTTATAAAAATACAGAAACTTCAAATTAAAAAAGTGCTTTCTTTTTCTCCCTCATTCTCCAGACATTCTGCGTGTTCTATAATATTGTGTTGTTCTGTCAGGTTTTTTTCAATTACAATGTATCTTGGAAATGCCTTCGTAGTAGTACATATGAATTTACCTTCGTTTAAATGGGCTGGTATTTTTCTAACATTTGTGTCATTAAGTAGTATTAGTCCATTATTTTCTATTAAAAACTGGATTATAATGCTGCTAATCATTGTATATGTATTTTTATCCCCTGGAAGTGGGATTGCTTGGTCAAAATAAATGCACATTTAAATTTTTATTAGAATTTGTTAGATTTTCTTCCAAATGGGTGGTACCAATTTATGCTTCCACAATATATGTGCTTACCCATTAACCCACACCTTGCCAAGAGTAGATAATATCAATCTTTAAATTTCTGCCAATCTGATAGATGAAAGCAGTATTTTTGCTTCATTTGCATTTGTTTTATTTTTAATAAGGTTGAACATTTTTTGTAAGTTTGTTGGCCATTTAGATATTTTTATTTTAATATCTTTTTAATATATTTTGCTGATTTTTCTAATGGGCTATTCAGCATTATTTTCTTTTTTTAAGATGTTATTTATTTATTTATTTAGAGAGAGAGCACATGCACGAGTGAACTGAGAGGAGGGGCAGAGGGAGAGGGAGGGGAAAGAATCTCAAGCAAACTCCCTGTTGAGTGCAGAGCCTGATGCAGGGCTACATCTCACCACCATGATCTCAGAGATCAACAGTCAGATGGCTTAACCGACTGAGCCATGCAGGTGCCCCTATTCAGCATTATCTTAATGATTGGTAGGAGTCTCAATATGTTAGGAATACTAATACATTATTTGCATGTTTTTGCACATATTTTCCCAGTTCTTCATTTTTCTTCAAACTATTTTTACTTTCTTTTGTTGTACAGAAGTTTTTCATTTTATGCTTATTTTTATTTTCCTTTACGGTCTCTGTGGAAAGATTCATGCTCAGAAAGCCCTTCCCCATTAATTTGTTCCTGTGTTTATTCTTTCAACATATTCTTATCTCACACCTGCTACATGCCTCTAGGTATGAAGCCAGGATGGCTGCTCTCCCAAAGCGAAAGTCTTGTGGGGTGAAACAGAACACTCATAAGTAAATAAACATGAACAAGAGAATCTTAGGCAGTGGCATCTGCTCTGAAGGCCACAGAATGGAATAGGGAGAGACTGGCGTGGAACATTTGTCCTTGAGTGGTGATGGTCACAGGAAGCCTGAGGAGGTACCTTTTGAGCTACAATATGAAGATGGAGGCCAGAGGGTTCCAGGGATTAGCCGTAAGGCAGGAATGTACCTGGCAGGTTTGAGGGTCTGAAAGCTGCAGCAGAATGAACCTGGGGAGCCTAAGGGGTCAGGGTCCCCACGGCCTGGAAGACATAGACCAAGCAATGGAGCTTGGACTCCATCTTGAATTCTAAAAGGCCACTGGGGGTGTTTAAGAAAGAGGACGAAAGAAGTAACCTGCATTTTTTCAAATAAATCTGCTTTTTTTTGTGATGAAACATACCCCAAGGTAGAGAAAATTATGATAGTCTGTTACACACTTACCTACCTGTTCTGCTCTAATAACTAAGGGTTTCTTTTCTTTTTCATGTAATCACAATGCCACCATCACACTAACAAAAGTAACAGAGTTTCTTAATATCATTTAATATCTAGTCTATAATAAAATTTTTCAAATTATCTCGAAACTTTTTTTCTAACAGTTGGTTTGTTCAAAGCAGGATACTAACTAGCCCTACATATTGCATTTAGTGAGACGTCTCTTTAAATTCTTTTAACCTAGAGCAGAACTTCATTCCTTTTGTCCCTCCCTTCCGCTACCCAACATTCTGCCTTAAACTACAGATTGTAGCTCATCTTCCCTCCTTCCTTCTTTCTCATTCTTCCTTCTATCTTCCTCCAATAAATATTTATTAAGATCCAAGCACTGTACTGGGCACTGAGGAAACTCTTCGTGGTTTCTGTCTTCCTGGAGTGTACATCTGTGTCTTCATTTCTCCAACGCCCTTTAACACTGTTACAGGAGTAACCATCCTGAAGGGCACAAAGGCACCTCTCTTTCTCCTGCTCAGAAAATTTCAAGCATTTCCCATTTTCTGCAGAACAACTGTAGAGACATGACATAGATGGGAACTGGACTCCCAGCTCCACCTGGTCATGGGGCTGAACCAGGCAAAAGATACTTGGACTTCATCTTTGGGCACCATGTTTTGGATGAACCGGATAGCACAGGCATTTCTGTAGCAGCCTAATTTACACCTTGAAATTAGTAAGAGCACTAGGTAAGAATCTGAGGCCATGACGTGGTTCCTGTTATTACCACCACTCTCTGTGCCACATTAGAAATTGAAGAATTGCTGTGGGCACCAGTTCTTGCTACTTGCTCATGTGAAGACTGAATAAAATGATACATCTAAACTCCTTCGTGTGGTGCCCGGCACAAAGAGAGCACTCAATAAAGCATAGCTCTTTAACTGTTATTAATAAAAACATAAAAATAAAATAAAATAAACATACCTGTGCAAACTTTCATGAATTCTCCTAAGTTATTCGGTTTCACAGAATATTGCTGGGCGATCTATGGCTAATGCAACCCAGGAACTGAATTTTTAATTTAATTTCAACTTCCATTTTAAGAGCCACCCATAGCTACTGGCTACTATGTGGGGCAATGCAAAAGCAACTCTGACCAGGTCCTATTTGCCTTTTCACACGCTATTGAAAGTGGGAAGCCAATTTGCCTAAACAGTTTTGCCTACCCAACATCTCTCCTTTAAGTATCAAAACCTCTCTTTTCCATTTGGGTAAACCCTGTCCTTGATATTATCTCCTGGGATGGGTACGTCACTCTGGCTTGGCTTGTGGTGGGAGTAGGGGACAATAACTAGGCCAGACTGGTCAGAGTCAGTCTTGAGACTCTTGTAGGAACTATCTAGAAAGAGATGCTCTGTCTAAGGTTGCTCTTATGTGAAGAGAACCTGCCTGGAAATTAAACTGTCAGAGAAGAAGGTAGAAGCAGGGGATGGACAGTTTCTTGATAACATTATTTGAGCACCTAGAGCCAGCTTTTCCTGAAGTCATTACTATCACTACACTTTACAGTTACATGAACCAATAAACTCCTCTAACTAATGCCAGTGTGAATTAGGTATGTATCACTGGCCACTAAGAACATCCTGACTAAGAGACACTATGTCACCTACCTAGAATCCCTTTGTATTTCTTATCTACCAACTGTGAATTTACTTTAAAACTCAGCACAAATATCTTCTCTGTGAAGCCTCCCTAAAGCATGAAGGCAGAAATAACTACTCCCTTTGTGGTGCTTCCATATCTCCTGTTGTATGTTTATCTCTGCAGTGAACAAAGTATATTATGGCTGAGTTTATAATTCACCCCTATTCATCTCTCTTTCATCTTTGTAATGTCAGTATGCACCATATCCTAGCACACAGTACTCAATCAACACATGCTTGGTTAAATTGAAGATGAATTTCTTCTACTTTAAGTTATTATAGCCTAATATTTTATGTAGTTTGTTGCTGCCTTTATCCATTAAGATAAGTATGTTTATTATGTTGAGCCATATGAAATTGCTGATATTTGACATTTTGGGCCCCAAAAGTGGCAATTTCATACAGTTCAACATAACAAATACTGACAATTATTATAGATATCTTAAAGGCAATTTACCGTATCTACAGTCCGTGGTCAGAAACCTACAAGCCTAAATACTAAGATAATAAAGGAGAACAAATGACCAGTACCAAGGAGTGTCATGAATATGTGAAATATTCATTTATTTAGCAGACATTTAGACTGCACTTATCTTATTCCAGGCACTATTGTAAGTGCTTCACAGGGATCAATTCATTCCCTCCTCATAACAAGCCCATGAGGGGGGCACTATTATGATCCTCATTTGACAGATGACAAAACTGAGGCAGAGAGGTTCAGTATTTTGCCTAAGGTCACATAATGATAAAAGGACAGAGCCAGGAGTCTAACCCAAGGAGTCTGACTCCAGCCAGGGTCCTTGTTCTAAAGCACACATTATGCTAACTCTTAACCACAATGCTACATGGTGCTGGCAGAACTATTAGAGAAGTCGTCTATCCAACAAAGGCAATTGGAAGTTGCTTATTGATGTGAGTGCAAGGAAACCATGCCAGCTCTCCATTTACTGCTGCATAATACACCTCCCCAAACTTAGTGGCCTAAAACCACAACCGTTTATCATGCTCTCGAGCTCCATGGGGCAAGGAATTAAGACCGGCACAAGGGGATGGCTTGTCTCTGCTCCATTAATGCCTGGGACCTCAGATGGAAAGACGAAATGGCTGGGGGCTGGATGACTTAAAAGCTGAGCTCAGTTGAGCCTGTGGACCCAGTACCCACATGCAGATCCTCCAAACAGCTTGAGCTTCTCACAACATGGCAGCTGGATTCAGAGAGCGCGAATCCAGACAGCAAACATTCCAAGAGGATGAGAATGAAGTTGCAAGGCTTCTTTTTGACCTAACCTCCAAACTGGTGCAGCATCACCTTCTATACCTAGGAGCAAGGCACCGAGGCCAGCCCAGATTCAAGGAGGGGGAATTAGGCTCCACCTCTGTGTGGGAGAGGACAAGGTAACACGGCAGGTGAGAAAGACAGGGTCACAGCACTTGTGGAATCACAATCGGCACAGAGTCACAGAGACTGTTGTCAGAGCAGTAGGTCCTGGAATGTTTTCAGCTGGAAATTACTGAACCAGCAGCTTAAACACTAGGAGGAGTATTATCTCATGAAATGAAAGGGCCAGAGGCAGGGCAAGTCCAGAATTATGTAGTTGCTCAATGATGTTCATCAAGGCCCCTAGTGCTTACTATCTTTCCACCCTGCTACCTTTAGCACATCCAAAATGTCTCAGTCCTTGGTTGTAGGTTGGCTGTGGCAATTCCAAGCATCAGGAAACAAAAATGTCAAAGAAAAAAGAAGGATGTTTATTCCCACAAAGCTCTTTATTTTTTTTTTTTTTTAGGATTTTATTCATTTATTTGAGAGAGAGCACGACAGAGAGAGCACAAGCAGGGGGAGCAGCAGAGGGAGAAGCAGACCCCCTGCTGAGCAGGGAGCCCAATGTGGGACTCGATCTCAGTACCCTGAGATCATGACCTGAGCAGAAGGCAGCCATTTAACCTATTGAGCCACCCAGCCCCCCCCCCCCCACAAAGCTCTTTAAATGACAAAGAATAACCTCCTCCCCAAACCTCACAGCCAACTTAGCTTCAGGTCACATTGGTCAGGCACCTGACCTTGCCTACGTTCACACCACATCTGAAAAGGAAGCAGGGAAAGAAAGGATCTAGCATTGTGGCTTCATAGTAAGAAGCGCTTCTGCGAATAAGGAAAAGGAGGAGGGAGAATCACTGCTGAGTCACCAGTATCTGCCACAAATACAGGCAACTATCCTTTCACTTAGCAATTATTAGCTGATCGCTAATCATGCATCAGGCACAGCACTAAGAGGCAGGCAGAGCAGTGAATAAGACAGACAACATCCCTGCCCTCATAAAGCTTACAGTCTGGCATGGAACAGAACATGTAACAGGCAATTACATAATTAAATACAAACGTGATAAATGCTATGAAAAGAAGTATGCAATCAATGCACAATTTGCCATAATAAAAAATATTTCTTCCCAGAGGTTTATTGAAATGAAAGACAAGAATACAGTTATAAAATCTAAAAGAAGCACAAGGTCCTTAGTAAGCCTAAAAGGTAATCATTGAAAACTATGAATGTTCCCATCGTGTAGGAGAGTGAAACACCATATATGGCGGATAGACATGTCCTCATCAGTAGAAGAGTTACTCCACCAAGGGGTCAGAGACAATTCATTGGGATTTACAACAATCGCAATGAACTCTCTGAGACTATCTGACCTTCTATCCAACTGCATGCTCACCAAACAGACTTCGTCACTTACCTGGACACCAGACTGGAATTTTCCAGTCTCTGCAAAGTTATATCTGTCACCATAAAATGTTATTTTGGTCAATTTAACGTGAGTGTGAACAGTCTTAGGCCTGATCCCTTTTCAGTGACCTGAAAACTGAGCAGACAGATCTTCAAAGCCAAAAACACAGACTGGGAACCCCCAGCGAGCCCCACTCTGCATTCGCAGGATGGGAAGCTGGCCTTGCCCATGACAGCACTAAAAACCCACCTTGTACATTCCTTTGATAACAGCTATGGCATCAGCCAACTGCTGATTGTAGCATTTTCTTATAATGTCCTCATTCTGCAAACCAAAAATAAGTACAATGAACACCATACTGAATTTCCAAATATGACTCTCTCACCCTACTAAAGGACTCAGTATAAAACCATCATTCAGATCATCCCAAATCTTGTGAAAACTCCAATTTGTAATCATTTCTCCTATACTATAGCTATTACACTGCATTCAATTTTCTAAAAAGATTTATTTATTTATTTTTGAGAGAGAGAGCACGCACATGAAAGAGTACACACATGTGAGCAGGGGGAGGGGCAGAGGAGAGGGAGAGAGAGACTCTCAAGAAGACTGCAGGCTGAGCACAGAGCCTGACGCAGGACTCCATCTCACGACCCTGAGATCGTGACCTGAGCCGAAATCAAGAGCCAGCCACCCAGCTGACTGAGCCAGCCAGGTACCCCACACTACATTCAATTTTTACTTAACTATAAGCAATATAGAGCTCAAATGGATAAAATAAATATAGATAATCTGAACATTTTATTTCACTTTACATATTTAAGTCTTTTTACTGTCTTCCTAGAACTGCTCTTAAAAATAGTAAAACCTATTTGTAATTCATGTCCTCTCTTGGTCCTTGTACCTTTTGAATGGGATATGCTCATAAAAAGAAATCTAGAGCCACTAATCCATAAAACAGAGTCATTTTCTGATTAACCAAATCAGTTGACCATTGTTTTGTATAACAATGAAAAACATTATATTAAAACCCACCACAAACTTTGATTCTGATTTCAATTCTGATTCCAGCATGGAGTGCAAACAACAATTAGGCTTTAGAGTCAGACAGAACTGGATTTCAGTATTATTGTGCCACTTTCAATCTGTCTGACCTGAAGCAGGTTACTTAACCTTGGCATCTCAGTTTCCTTATCTATAGATCAGGGATAATTGGGTTTCATTTAAGCATTGTTGAGAGACTTATGGAAGGAACACATTTAAAAGGCGTATAGTGGTTCTCAGAATGGTGGAGTCAATAGAAGATGAGGGGTTTGTGTGTGTCTTATAACTGAAGAAAAGCAGTCCCCCCCCTTAATGACAGATAAATACGCTAACCTGACCAAAGAATTTAGGAAATTCCTTGAAGCAGCTGAGTTTTCAAGCCTTTGGCTTTTACAGAGATAATAAGTACAAATAATATCCGATAAAATTGTGCTTAAGAGCCAGATCTCAAACATCAAACTGTCTGGCCAGGAAAATAAACTCTGCTGTTTAACTGGTGGCCTTGAGCAAGTTAATTAAACTTCCTGGGCCTCAATTTCCTCATCTGTAAAAGAGGGATAATAATTGCACCTACTTCATGAAGTTAGTGTGAGGATTAGATTAATTTGCATACAGAGTACTTACAAAGTTCCTGATACAAAGGAAAGCTATTATACGGATTAGCTATTATATGAGACACAACATATGCAAATTAAATTGCCCCCCACACTAGTTGCTAAATTCAAAACTGTAGTACATACCTATCTAAGCACAAGATCAATCCACATATAAAACAAAGGAAATGAGAGAACTTTTACCTCTTGATAATGTTTTTCGATTGTTAGGATCCTGTCATGTAGAGCAGTGAAGAGATTGAAAGACTCTTCTTTAAGACGGTCCTCAAATTTCAACTGAAGCAATTGTTTGAGGAACCCAAAATCCACTTGAAGAGATCTAATAATCTGAAAAATGGAAAAACATACATTATTGAAGACAGTAAGGGCACTCTGTGTAAAGATTCTAGTACATTGTCTGGTTCTGGGGGTAAAGAGGCAAATTTTTATATGCCTCTTTGGCATACTGATTATTTTAAAGAAACTGCAAACACAGGAGAAGCTCCAAAACTGAGTAGAAGTTACCCTTTTATAAGAGACATTTACATTTAGAAGGGAAAGCGCCTCCCTAGCTATACCAGCAAGAAGGGGATGAGTTAAAATCTCTAGAAACTCTTACGCAGATTTAAACCTGCATAACCACCATATCCTTGTTTATTGTGCTTTTCCTCATAACCTCCCATAACTTCTCCCTTCCTCCCCCAACATCTTCTTTTGTCTGTAGTTGAAGGTGGTATTTAAGGCCATTTCAGAGAGTTACTCAGTTTTCCTGGGTCTCTTGCTTGTGTTCACGAGGTGTACATGTTACTAAATTGTTTTTCTCCTGTTAATCTGTCTCCGGTCAGTTTGATTCTTAGAGCAACTAGAAGAATGTTGAAAGGTAAAGAAAAAATTTTTCCTCCCCAACATGGGCATATGACCTGGAATGTAGTCAGGGGCCTGTCCTGCTTTTTAAGAATACCTCTGGAATATGGTATACATTGGAGAACTCCAGTTAATCTGCTAAATTAATATATGCTAATGGAGTAAGGGAGAGAATGTTCCTGGTCGTTTCTTCCCGTCCAGGATAAAGTACCTGGGTTAACAACAACCCTTTATCGTACCTCCAAAAGGTATAGTCCAAGATGTGGACATTAAATCAGGAAAGATAGGCAAAAATCCACATTTGTTGTGAATTTACTAGCCAAGCAAATCAGCATGTTGACTAAGAATCATTTCTGATCATCAAAACATATAATGTATTTTTGTCTCCCACCATCTATTTAAAATGTATTCACTAGGCAATCTTCCTCTGCCCTGAATGGAAACTCTAGTCAATTCCAGGGCCTTTCTGCTCATTCTTGGGAAGAGAAAATCCTACTGTCACTCAAAACACAGCCTCAAAGTGGCATTTAGAATATTATTACCATGAGTTAAACACATTCAAAGTAAGACTGGGTGATCATTGCTACTCCTTCCTCAGCCCCTATGAATATAGAACTTTTTTTTCTTCTTCCTACTGTTGGGGGTCCTCTGTCGTTTTAGATCATTCTACTGGATAGGGCCCGGAATGACGCCATGATGATGCACTTTCTCTCTCTCTCTTTCTCTTTCATAGGCCACATATGGTCCATAGGAAACAATCACACATTCCTCACCCCAACAACTTTGGAAGTATAGAATGATCCCAACTTAGCGACTCCATCTTCCTAGTTTCCTTAAGCATGGATCAGCACCAGTCCTCTGTGTTTTCCAAAAGCAGCAAACGTACTTCAGGTTCCATACAAGCCTGCTTTACTAGCTTTGAGTTGAGGAAGATCGCTTCTGGTACCTCTTCCCCTATAAAGAGCATGGCAATAGTGTTTTCTCGATCACTTCAGTAATTTTTCCTCTTCACCTCCTGACTCTTATTTTTATTATCCTTGATCTATTTCAAAAGCTAAGAGTCATTGATCTGATATGCAACATTCCTTTTGCAAATCCTGCAAATGGGATCTAACTCAAATTCACTTTGAATTTGATATCTGGTGTACTAGCATCCTGGAAAGAATCTCATTTTAGTATCCTGAAACCATAGAGAAGATTTTATTTTGCAGATGAGGATAATAAGACTTCAAGTGGTTAATGACTATCTAATGCAACGTTGCATGACCAGTAATGGAAGGCCCAGATTTGAACAGTTATGACTGACTCATAGCCCTATTTCTCTATATCATGTTGTCAACTCATGAAGGGTACTATGTTGACAAGTCATTTTTAAAAAACATTTGAAAGCAAGTGAAGTCTTAAGGAATTCCTTAAATTCCAGCAACAGGCAGAGATGACTTTGCCTTTAGAAGACCCAGTCCTGTATGGACTGCATGTTCTGAGGAAGGGAGGCACAGAAATCCTGTATGGTCAAACAAGCTCCACTGGATCTAAGACTCCCACAGATCACTATAAACTCTAGATAAAATAGGAACAAAACACAATCATTATTCTGGAGAATAAACAGAAACAGGAGAATCCGGGAGGGGATTCAAAAGTTGGAGGAAGGACTGATGCAGGGAGAGATGCCTGCTGGGGTGGCTGTGTTCGGTGACCTCACAAGGCAGCCAAATCTCAAATAGAAATCATTGGCCTTTATGGTCTGAATAATAAAGGGACAGAGCAACCACAGATACTGGATGTGATCGTGTGTGCTTCCTAAAAAGAAAAAAACCAAAGAGAAGGAGTGCAACCATTAAAAGAATAAAGATACCATGATTAACTTAATTCCCAGTAGAGGAGAGAATAGGAACTAAAGAAAGTTTATCAATCCAGTGAAAAGTAGGGAGGTAGAAAAAAAGAGGTATAAAAGAAGAAGCTAAAGAGAAATTACAAAATAAGTTGGCAGAAAAATAAAAACATATTAGTAACCACAACTAATATTAAGAGAATAAACTAGCTGTTGAAAAAGATTATAAGATTGGATGTTTTTTAAACCTACTATCTATAATCTGTAAAAGTTATACCTAAAAATGCAACACAGAAATGAGGTCAGTGTAAGAATGAGAAAGATTTACCAGGCAAACATTATACCAAAGAATGTTGATATAAGGATATTAGCATTGAATAGAATGGCAAAATATATATATTCACATACATATATATACACACACACACACATATACACATACATATACACTCTCAACTATTACCAAATGAAAATTATTTTTAATTTCTTATATCCAGGGCACAGTGACAAAGACTGACCTCATGTGAAGCCTCGGTACAAGTTGCAAACACCAAATAATTTGTCTCACAAAGAATTTTCACTGATAACAGAGGACTGAATTTAAAAATCAACAACATAACAATAACTGAAAAGCATACCTGGAAAATGTTAGAGCATTTCAATCTAATGCTAATAAATATTAAAAGCATTAACTAATAAAATAATTAGCATTATGAATACTAATAAAAATGCTACATTTCAAAATTTGTGGAGTGAAGGTAAAGAAGTAATTTGTGGGAAATATAGGTCTGTAAATGCTTATAAAAGAAAAGAGGGGGCCACAAAAATAATGATCTATAGACATTGTAGCTGACAACCCACTATCCATTATACTGGTTCTTCCTTACTGAGAGGACCGGGACTTTGTCCAGACAGAAATATGTCCAGCTAAAATGCTCGCTACTCTAGAACTCCTTCCAGTTAAGGTGGTCAAGTTGAGGCCAATGATAAATAAGCTGGGGTTTTCTATAGAAAGTTCCCGCTTTCCTCACATGGCCACCACCACCCCTCCCTACTTCTCTCATAGTCTCCATCCTGTATGAAATGCAGATGGAGCCTGGAAGTGTAGCAGCCATCTTGCTACTGTGAGGTCAGAAATATGAAAGCAAAAGCCATTAATAATGGAGATTTAAAAAGATAAAACAAGTCTGGTATATAGATGACAACAGAGAGCTACTGCCCCAACTACAGATGATGTCTAATTCTAAGTGACTTCTTATTTGATTAAGCCAATATAGATGCATTTTCTAAAAATAGAGCTATATGACATCCTAACTGATACTGAGATCCAACTCAAGGAATCAGAAAAAGGAAAACTAAGTGAACCCCAAATAGTAGAATAAATTAAAAAATAAAGATAAGAAATTTATTAACTAGAAATAAAGATATGATAGAGAGGATTAACCAATGTAAAAGTTGGGTCTCTGAAAAAAAATAATGAAATAGATAAAACTGCCAACATTCATTTAGAAAAAAAAGAAGAGGTATGCACACAATATTAGCTTTTTATTAGGTAAATAGGTAACTACAGACACAATAAAGATTTAAAAATAAGACAGTCAACAATATGCCAATAATTTGAAAACTTGATAAAATAAATACTTTTATAGAAAAACATAATGTCAAAACTTACCCAAGAAGATTTAAGAGAACCTTAATATATCCATAACAAGATAAAAATAGCAATAAAAATAAGCACATACAGTTTTACAAGCAAGTTCTAACAAACACTGAAGAGATAGATAATTCCAACCTCATGCCAACTATTCCAGAGAATAGACTAAGGAACACCTTCCAGCTCATTTTATGAAATACTATGACCTTGGTACCGAGATTGAACAACAACAGTACAAGAAGAAAAGAAAATTATAGGACAGTCTCTTATGAACACGAATGGAAAACAATCATTAGTAGAATTATACAAATGATGCAGAAAACAGAAAGAAATATTATAGTCCAGTTGGGTTCATTCCAGGTTTACTATTCAAAAGTCAGTTTTCATATCATCCCATAAAGGAAAAAAACCTTATGACTCAATAGATCCATGAAAAGCATTCAAATCCAGTCATTCATGATATTTTTAGATGCCTTTCATTAATTAAAAATAGAGGAAACACCCTTAATCTGATTTAAGCATCAGAATTTGGTTCAGCTGGATTTTAAAAATCCAAATAACAAAAGCACAAAAGAGAAATAAGTTTATTTCTCTTTCACTAGAAATTGATGTAGGCAATCAGGGGTGAAAATGACCTAAGATCCTTCTATCTTATTACTATGCTGTGTATATTGCCTCAAAATCAGGGCGCAAATGGTAGCGTCCCTGTTCTAGGCACAGAAATAAGGAAAGAAAGGGAGGGAAGGAGGGAGTGAGGAAGAGGAGGGAGGAAGGGAGAAGAGGAAGAGGAAGTGAAGTAGCAGACAGTAAGTGCACGTGAGCTGTTTCTTAAAGAAGATTCCCAAAGCTGCCCCATAATATTTCAGTCTAATTCTACTACCAGAACTTAGTCATTTGGACATGCCCAGTTGCAAAGAAATAAAGTTATAAAACTTTTCCGAAGGTATTACTAGAAAAGGCAACAAATTGGCAAGTATGTAAGAAAAGAGACACCTCCAAAAGTTACTAGTGGGGGTGTAAATTGGTACAACCTCCATGCAGAGCAATTTGGCAATATCCTTCAAAATGACTAATGCATACATCTTCTGACTCAGAAATTCCACTTTGAAGTTTATGCCACAGATTGGATGGCCTCTGAATATGTACAGAATTCTTCATCACAGTAGAAGGTTTGAAGCAACCAAAATGTCCATTAATAAGGGCATAGCTTAATAAATGATGCACATTTTATGATGGATACACTTGTGAAAATGACGAGGAAACTACCAATACGGGATGATTTTCAATGGTTTTATTGATTAGGGATTTTAATAACTCTTGATATCCGAGGTGTATGAAATGTTCTGTTTCTTTACAATCAAAAAAGATCCAAAGGAAATATGGTGGAGAGTCAAGATTTGACAAAGCTGTAATGGTGGGTAACACAGTGATTCATTATATTACTCTCCACATTTTTCGACAATCCAAAAATATTTCATAATTTCTAAAAAGTAGCATAAATAGAAAATTCCAAAGAGAGTAAAAACATACTTCACCAAACCAGTTAACATATATAAGCATGATATAAATATAAGCAGTAGTTGATAACAAATTATTTTTAAAAACACGACTGTCATCCAATTCAGCTTCTAAAAGACGTTAAGATCTAAAAATTTTTAGTCATTTCAACTCTGCAAAGGAAAGAGACATCAAGGCAAACAATACCCAAAATAATCTCAGAAGTTTGAAAATAAATCCAATTTACCCGTATTAGCTTTTCTGTAGATGAACTCAACTCTTTTAGTGGCAGAATTTCACTGTAATCTGTTTGAGTAGCATGGTCTGTGCAGAAAAAGCCAATCTTCAAATCATCTGAAATATTAAGTCTGGAAAAAAAATGGAGAGTAAAAGTGCTTTATAGAATAGACATTTCCTTTACAATATGTTATTGCACATAGTTTTGTGTAAATAATGTTATATTTTAAAGATTCAAAGGGACTGGTAAAGTGAAAAAACCTCGGAATTGTCTGCTCATGATTTGGGGTTTTCCCTGCCCTGTGGCATATTGCTCTGTTACTCATCTTGTTTCCATTTTCTGAGTTATGATCAGTTTGAGCCTCCTTTTAATATCCTATCTACCGTTTTACCTGGGCTACTGCTTAAAGCCAACATAAATTATGCAAGGGCATATCAAGTAAAAATATTTTAAGGTAGTGGTTCTCAAAGTGTGGCCTGAGGACCCCTGGGGTTCCAGGATCCTCTTCCAGGGAACCCACAAGGTCAAAATTACTTCCATAATAGTATTAATATTTTATTTGCCTTTTCCACTATCATGCTCTCACAAGTGTTCAGGGGAGTTTTCCAGAAGCAACAGATGATATGAGTGCAGGACGTGAATGGAGAAGCAGATATGAGAATTCAGCTATCACGCATTAAGCCAAGCATCGAAAAGATGTGCAAAAATGTAAAGCAATGACACTATACTCATACCGAGTTTCTGTAGTCTGGGAAAAATACAGTTCATTTTCTTTAAAATATGTTATTTACATTAGCATATAATTGGCTTACCATTACTTTAAATGAATTAACATACATATATTCTTAATTTCTCCTTTTAAAATTCTAATATGGTTACTATGTATAAACTAAAGCTCTTTGAGATCCCCAGTAATTTTTGAGACTATAAAAGTTCTTGAAACCAAAAAATTTGAGGATTCTTCCTTGAGATAATCATACGACCATCTTGTATTTGATTTTCAAATTCTATTCCTGAACAATTTGAGTAGGCAAGGAGTTTAAGTATTTGTAAACTCTTCCTACAGACCTTTAATGATGGGCCTCTCAAATAGTAAAAAGAAAGCCAATTTTCCGGATGCTCTCTTCGTCAATTTGATCAAACTTCCCACAACTACCAGCTTCTGAAATGTCAGCTAAAAAAAACAAAGCCACGAAAGCCAAAGTAGAATTATCAGACTTTTGGGGTGCCTGGGTGGCTCAGTCGGTTAAGCATCTGCCTTCAGCTCAGGTCATGATCCTGGAGTCCCGGGACTGAGCCCTGCATTGGGCTCCCTGATCAGCGGGGAGTCCACTTCTCCCTCTGCTCCTTCCCCGCTTGTGCTTTCTTTCTCTCTCTGTCTCTCTCATTCACTCTCTCTCTGAAATAAATAAATAAAATCTTAAAAAAAAAAAAAAAGAATTAGCAGACTTTTCAGTGCAGGCTCCGAAGACAGAGTGTGCTTCTATCTTCTCTTGTCTGCTGACCAGCTGGAGCAGACCCTGATGGGGGTACCCCATGCAACCTTTCCCTCCTGTTTATTTGCTGGCAGAGTCTCAGGTTTATGTCCCACAGAATTCAGGGCAGGGTGATCATATTCCCACTGCCAAAGGTAAGTCTTGTCTGGTCTCAGCCCATCACAGAGATCCCATTCTTCTGGGCAGATTGTTTTAGGGGTGGGTATGGAACTTTGTTCTGGCAAGAATGACATGAGGAAAGATCTTCTGGGGGGCTTGGGGTAAAGCTTTTTATGTTCCTACACAGGGGCACCAGAGGAGAGTTTTCCTCTGTGACTCTGAACATTGCCATGTGTGGAAGTGATGCCAAGAAGTGCCACAGCCATCTGGTGACCACAAGTGGGGCCAGTCAAAGGGCAATGCCAGTACATAGATGATGAGCTTTTTATTTTTTTTAAAGATTTTATTTATTTATTTGAGAGAGAGAGAATGAGAGATAGAGAGCACGAGAGGGAAGAGGGTCAGAGGGAGAAGCAGACTCCCTGCTGAGCAGGGAGCCCGATGTGGGACTCAATCCCAGGACTCCAGAATCATGACCCGAGCCGAAGGCAGTCGCTTAACCAACTGAGCCACCCAGGCGCCCCGATGATGAGCTTTTTAAAAAAATCAGAAATAATTTTGACTACCAACTTTGTTTAGCCATTGACTCAACTAGCTCTAAAACCTGTCATACCTCTGGCCTTCCTGCAATGTCATGTAATAAATGCACCAATTGGTGAGAGCGTCTGTCAGTCAGAGCTGAAAGCATGCAGATATCCTAGCTATGTGACATTATGTAAATTACTTAATCTTTCTATGCCTTAGTTTCCTCTTATGAAAAATAATAGTGCCTATTTCCTAGAGTTATTGTCAGGATTATTGTGTTAATATCTAGAAGTACTTTGAATGATGCATGTCACTTAGTAAGCTCTCAAGAAATGTTACCTGGTATTGGTGCTGTGGTGGTACTTGTTACTATCAACTACTGTGTTCTGAAGTATCATATTTTTTCATCTGGTTTGGAAAAAAACTTTTGAAGTATAGTTATATTCAACCAAGAAAGACTAAGTTTAAATTTATAAAATTTTCAACACTTAATATAATGATTTTTCAATTAACCCCACTCAATTTTCAACTAAGCTTCTACACACTCCTTAATATCATAGTGATGACAGATCTCATCAGTAGCATTATCCAGATGGGGAGGGAACAGCAGTAATGTTGTATATCTCAGTTTCAACTAGTATTTCTGGTGTTTTTCCACAGAAAATTATATTTTAGATTTGCTCTAATTTCATTTTAGGAGCCTATATATATTTTTTTCTCACTACCAGAGTACTGTTAGAAGAGGCAATCTCCTTGGACCCTGAGTGTCCCTGCACATTCTTTGTGCATATGCCAAGAATGCAAAATCCTGACCACTCTTTCCACAGGCCATTCCTCAGAATTGTGTTTGCAGTGAGCAGCCTTAAAGGATGAGGTAATGCCTTTCTTCAGCCAAGAAGCAGGCTGATAATCTTTACTATGAAAGTGGTGAGCTCAGGGATCACTTCCTTTAATGCAACACACTGTGTATACAGGTATCCAAGATGGGTCTTTACTGTCACCCTCTTGGCCCTGAGGGGGCATGGCAAATCAACACAAATAAATATGAAGGTCTGGATACTGTTTTTGCAATGATGATAAAGTCCTTTGTCTCTGACCCAGGAGTCTTGTGTCTTCTGTGAATGGCCATGAAACAAGCAAACTTGTAACTTGTAAGTAGGGTAAGATCTCAAACACTGCAGAGTCCTAACCCATAAAATCCTCTCAATAAATGCTTGTGGTATTGAAAATTTTTTAATTTTAATTTTATTTTTAAAAGTTTTTTTATTTATTTAAGTAATCTCTACGCCAAACATGGGGCTCAAACTCATGATCCCGAGATCAAGAGCTGCAAGCTCTTCTAACTGAACCAGCCAGGCATCCCTGTATTGAAATTTTTAAGACTAAGGTATAGTAATTAACTAAAAAGATCATCAATATTTAAAATTTTGCCTACCTAAAATTTGTAACCATTTTTGAAAATCATTTGTGAAAACCACCACTAAATTATAATTATTATGTTAAAATTCAGTATGATATTGGACTACACTATAGAAATGGCTGAATCATATGATCAATTATGATAAAATTTTAAAGCATAACGTTTTAAAGCAGTTTATAAGAAATAAGAGAAAACCGATTTTTAAGTGGTGATGACATAAAATTTCAGGGAAAATGTGTTTGATACTTTTCAAGGATGGCAACTATTATCGACAAATTGTACATGTGGCAGGTTTTTTTCTAGAACATGTGTTTTATAAATTTTACAGAAATTCTCTTTCTTATACATTTGGAAATCCTTTAAAACATGAAATAAAAATAAAATCCTTATACTTTCAAACAAGTGTCCCTCAAAATATAGACAATAAAAGTTTCCTAAAATTACTATAAGCCTCCAAATTTTTGTCTTTTTAATCTATCATTCCCATGATCCCTAGAGGTATCTTACTAAAACTCAGGTTGTTTTACTCTCCTGCTATAAGGACTTTGATAGCCTTCCTTTGTCCAAGAGAATTAAATTCAGTCTTCTTATTCTGACCTCCAAAATATAGGTGCAAGCTCCTTGTCTGAACTTCATGCATTTAACAAAGAATGACTGGGTACTTAATGTTTGCCAGGCACTGTTTCTGGTACCAAAGATAACAGGAGTGGACAAGTCAAAGTCTTTGTTCTCATGGAACTTAGATTCTAAAGGGAGAGACAACCAGTAAACAAGTAAACAAAAATATGTTATATTATATAAAAATTATATTATAAATAAACTATTGATTTATTTTATAATTTTATATTTTATTTATTAATATTTACAGATCTTATTTATAAATATTATCATATTATTATTTATAAATTATTTATTTATAAATATTTATATAAATTTTACATAAGTTTATATACATTTATAAATATTCATTTATACATATGTATTAATAATTTATTATAAATTATTTTGTAATTTATAAATTATAAATAAAAATATATTATGTAAAAATATGAGGCATTGGTAAACTCATCTCTCATTACATATATCTGATGGACCATACTTACCTATTAAATGTTCTGAAAATATATCTACCTGGGCAGTACTGTCCGTCTAAGATACAGTCATCCCACAGTTCTGCTTACTAAAACCATATGTAGTCACTTTCTTTTCCATCTTCCTATTCCTTCCATTCCTTTCCCTTGCCAGGGTGGAGGAATCAACATGGTGGTCAATGACATGAGTGAATTTCTCCATGATGAGAAAGGTTGGAAGCTATGCAGAGGCAAAGGCCAACAGGCCTAGTAGCCAAGAATGTAGCAGGGGAGTGTGACAGATAGGAGCAGCCGCACAGAGCCAGCATGATTGGGAGACCGGGTACATAAATGTAACAAATGTAAAAAAAAAAAAAATGAGGAAAACAGAGCGTCAGCCTTTGGCAACCACCATAGAGGTGACTCATTAAGGTGGGAGTTATCAATGACAGGTAAGGCTGGTCAGTGGAATTTGGATTAAGAAAAGGAAATTTTTTTTCCAAAAAGTAAAAATAGAATACTTTATGTACTAGCAATCCCATTTCTGAGTATATATCCAAAGGAAATTAAGTCATTACCTCAATATTTACACCCCCAGGGTCATTGAAACATTATTCAAAAGAGCCAAGGCATGGAAATAACCTAAGTGCCCATTAATGGATAAATGGATAAGGAAAATGTAATGTTTATATACAATGGAATATTCTTCCACCATAAAAAAGGAAGGAAATCCTGCCATTTGTGACAACATGGTTGAACACTGAGGGCATTATACTAAGTAAAATATGTAAGACAGAGGAAGACAAATATTGTATGATCTCACTTATTTATGGAATCTAAAAAACCCAAACTCATAGAAACAGAGTTTGGTGGTTGCAGAGGCTGAGGGGTGGGGAAATGGGGAGATGTTGGTCAAAGGGGACTGGAAGCAGCATATACCACGTTTGTGTATGCTACTTCACCCATTTTCCAAGTCCCGGGTAAGGCTGCCAGTTTTTATGGGAGCCTGGAATAAAAGAAATCTAGACTGTAGTGCAAGCTGCCCTTCCACTTGGACATTATGATCCAGCAGGTAATGGCACTATCTGTCTATGACAAATAATGGGATTATCTCTGATCTTCTGGCAAGCACCATGAAGAAAATCACAGGAGAGACATCTAGGGTTTTAGAGCAAATCTTATGCCTTCTTGTTATAGATGACTATTATCCTTTTGAGAAACAGCCCTGGCTTGCTATTAAGCCTGGAAAAGACTGAATGCATAAACATGAGTCATCAGGCCTGAGTTTCCCACGATAAATTGGGTTTTCTCTGACCCACCAAACCATAAAATTGGGCATAAGCAGCTTCAATCTCTTAAGACGGAAGTGACATAAGAGACCAGGCTCAAGCAGAAGGAAAAGACATTTCCAGGAGCCCATAGCTCCAGCTCCATTCCTCTTCCCCCTTCAATCCATAGTTACAGCCTCATGGGAAGTTCTGTATGATCAGCTGACTGAGGAAGAAAAGACTCAAGCCTGGTTAACGGGAGGGGGCTGCCATCAGAAGGGGGATACCTATAGTCCCACAGCTGCACTCAGAGGTGACCTTGAAGGACAGCCATGAAGGAAAATCCTTCCACTGAATAGAACTGACGTAGTACATTTTCTTGTTTACTTTTTCTGGATGAGAGCTAGCCAGAATTGCATATCTGTATTAATTTATGTACTGTTGCTAAAGTTTTAAGGAAGGAAGAAGGCTGAGAGATCAGTGACAAGAAAGTCTGAGGAAGAGTTCTGTGGATTTTACTAAGATTTTACCCTTTACGAAGGGGCTCAGGCTAGGGGCGCCTGGGTGGCTCAGTCAGTTAAAGCGTCCAACTCTTGATTTTGGCTTAGGTCAAGATCTCAGGGTCCTGAGATTGAGCCCCATGTCAGGCTCCCGTTCTCAGTGCCGAGTCTTCTTGAGGTGCTCTCAAGTGCCCCTCCCCCCACTCATGCTCTCCAAATAAATTAAAAAAAAAAAAGGGGCACAGGCCATAAAGATATTTGTGCCTCATGTGAATTCTCACCAAAGTTATCCACCACAGAGAAAGTGTCCAATGATCAAGCAGGTAAAATGACACACTCTGTGGATAGCAGTTAGTTTCAGCCACCATCCCAGGGCTCACTCAATGGCCCTTGAATGAAACAGCTACGGTGGCAGGGATGGAGTTCAACAACATGGATTTCCCCTGAGTCCGGCCTGACTGCTACAAGTGGAGTGCCTCATCAGCCAACCAAGAGATCAATACTGAGTCCCTAATATGGCAGTATTAACTAGTGGGGATAGCCAGCCACCTGGTGGCAGCCTAATAACACTGAACCTCTTCCATCATCCTCACTGGGAAAGACATTATCTATCTATCTATCTATCTATCTATCTATCTATCTATCTATCTACCTATCTATCTATATGTATGTATTCTGGACATGGATTTGTATTCCCTGACCATAATGTGTCTGCCAGAACCACCATCATTACAAAATGCCTTATCCACCCTTGTGATATGGTGCACATAATCACTTCTGATAAAGGTACTCATTTCATAGCCAAAGAAGTGCAGCAATGGGCTCATGCCCATGAAAATGACTGGTCTTACCACATATCCCATCACCCAGTACTGACTAGCCTAATGGAAGGGTAAAATAGCTTATTGGAGATTCGATTATGGCAGTGGTGAGACAGATCCATAAAGATGTGTTTCTGTCTTACAGGATGCAATGTGTGCTTTGAATCAGTATGTGGTACTATCTCTCCCACGACCAGAGGTCCAGGAACCCGGAGACAGAAGGGAAGTGGCTCCTCTCACCATTATTGCCTAATAACCCACTCCCAAAAGTATCGCTTCTTGTCCCAGCAACTTTATGATCTGCTGACTTGGAGATCTTAGTTCTCAGGGGAAGAATACTTCCACACAGAAACACAGCTATAGTTCCATTGAATTAGATAAGATTTAATTGAACCGATACCTGGCCACTTGGGGATCCTTTGGCCATTGAACCAGAAGGCGGAGAATGGGGTCTGGCTGTAGTGATTGATTCTGATAACGAAGGAGCGAGTGGGTTGCTGGTATACAATGGAGTCAGCGAAGACTATGTCTGGAGCCCAGGGGAGTCTCTGGGGTGCTTCTTTGCATTTCCATACTTGTCATGAGCACGCTATAAAGGCACACACAAGAGTTGTGTCTTTCCACAATGTCAGCTTTATTCAATCGTAAAGCAAAGTTAAATCACAATTATAAAGCAGGTTCAGGATTTCAAACTCAATGACATTTCACCATGTGATTAAACTTGGCTTCTTACACAGCATACAAAGCAGGACAGAGGACAAGCCACACAGCAAATGAGATAAACAGAAGGGTGTAGGAAGTTCACGAACCAAACGCAAAGTCAGTCTGGGGGCGCGCCATTGAGACAAGGCCTCGGTCTGGTCTGGGTCAGCCCTGGGCACTGCCTGCTTCTGATGTTCAAGCAGGCAAGGATCTCGGTTCTGTTCGGAGATCCACCGGGCAGAGTCTTCGGTGGCAGTTGCCTTTTTTAAATGGCCAGACATAGAGGGGTCAGGTCTGAAGAGACTGACAGCTTGCTGCCAAAATCCTTTCCTGTTTAAAGGGATTTCATCGGCTGTGGGTCTCTGCAGCCCTCCTCTGTTGTCAATTGACGTGGGTCCCGGCGATGTCTCCTGGCTGCAGTACCTTACCTGCTTGTGTCACTGCTTGACATAGGCCCCTGCTTGACATGAGAGACTCCACTTTGCTCTCTACAAGGCTGTAGGGGAGCAGAATTTGCCACCCTAAAATTCGCCTCTTTGGCTTAAGGACTGTCCTGAGTTAGTTACTTTTTTTTTTTTTTTAAGATTTTATTTATTTATTTGAGGAGAGAATGAGAGAAAGAGAGAGAGCACATGAGAGGGGGTAGGGTCAGAGGGAGAAGCAGACTCCCCGCTGGGCAGGGAGCCCGATGCGGGTCTTGATCCCGGGACTCCAGGTTCATGACCTGAGCCGAAGGCAGTCGCTTAACCACTGAGCCACCCAGGCGCCCATGAGTTAGTTACTTTTAAAGACCAGCAGGCAAAGGAGAAGCTCTGAAAACAGAGTAGAAGTTGCCCTTTTGTAAGGGACATTTACATTTATAAGGGGTATCTCCATTTGTAAGGGAGTCTCCCTAGCTGAACCAGGAAGAGAGGAAAGACTAAATCTCTAGAAACTTAACAGTGGATAAGGCAAGTACTTAAATCTGCATAACCACCGTGCCCTCTTTACGGTGCTTTGCTTGATAACCTCCCATAATGGCTCCACCCCTCACCCTCTAACATCTTATTTTGTCTTTAGGTGGAGACGGTATTTAAAGTGGTAGCTTGGGCCATTTGGGGGAGTTACTAAATTTTCCTGGGTATCTTCCATGTACACAGGAGGTATAAACATTATTAAATTTCTCTTTGGTTTTCTCCTGTTGATGTCTTATTACAGGGAGTCTCAGCCAAGAGCCTGAAGGGTAGAGGGAAAGTTTTATTTATTTATTTATTTATTTATTTATTTATTTATTTATTCATTCATTCATTCATTCATTCATTCATTTATTTATTTATTTATAAAGATTTTATTTTTAAGTAATCTCTGCACCCAATATGGGGCTCTAACTCACAATCCCAAGATCAACAGTCGCATGCTCCACCGAATGAGCCAGCCAGGTGCCCCAGGAAAGTTATTTGGAATGAAGATTTGGATGTCCCAGCAGGGTGAAGAACCTCAGTCGGTCCGCATCTTCCAGCCAGCCGCGCGACAAGTCATCCCCATGGACCAGCTCTGGCCAGCACCCTCTGACAAGTTTCTTTGCCACCAGCCACGTCCTCTCCCAAGAGGTCTTAATCTCTGCCTTGGATGGGGGTGGGAGTGAGAGGGAGTGAGGGGGAGTGAGGGTCTTCCGAGTTCTTACTTCCTTTCGTGTTTACTCTCCCTCTGCCTCTGGGAGAGGATCCAGCACCATTTTGCGTTTGCTATTACAAGACTGCTTAGAGTCTTCTTTTACCACTTCTACTGCCTTTTACTAGTTAAAAATGCTTTTTTTAAAAAAAATACTCCTTAATATTTAATAAGGAACAGATAATATTCCCCCATTTAAATACTGGCGAGGTTTCTGACTCCTGTCTAGATCTTGAGTGCTAGATCATCATAATAAATACAAATGGTCACTTAACCTGTTTCTTTATATTCTATAACACTGTACATTTAACAGACCTCATGCTTCATCCTCCCTGTCTAGAAATATAATCCTTTACCCTCCTCAGGGCCAAGCAGCTCCTTTTAACTATTCAGCTTCATTTTTCATTAAGCTTGAACATGTATGTTTTCTTTTCCATTTTAAGCAAAAAAATCTATTGTGGGCAATAGGTTTATGGAATGTGGGTAGCTATTATGAATATATGTTACATGTCAATTACATCTCAATAAAGCTGAAAAAAAAAGTTAAAAGTGTAAAAAAAAAAAAAACCACCCCAAATACATATATTTTCCGGATATGACTTAAAAACTTGGAATGTTTTCAGTTATTCCTTCTGGTATCATAATACTATAACACTACAATACAATGCTTTAAAATCAAGTCCAAAAATTTTATAGATACCTCCTACAGAGTGTTTAAAAATTATATTAAGCACTATTTATTGAGTGCTTAACTTGTGCCATGTGGTTCGTTAAGATGTATGCACTAACACGCATTTTCCCTTCAGGTCTTCCTCCCAATAATCTCATAAAATTATGAGACTGACTTTCTTGTTTCAAAGATACAGAAACCGGGGTTTGAAGAGAGGAAAGAATTCTTCTAAAATCATAAGCCTGAAGGGACAGATCCCAATTCTCCATCCCTCGGGAGAATAGACTCAGGGCTCTAAGGTCACTTGAGTCTTAAATTTTTGTATAACTGACTCAGAAAGATCTGGCTCATTCAGAATCTAAGTGAAACACGAAGGTTCATTCTTCTGTTTTCCGTCAAATTCCAAATGTCTCTGATTTTAAATGGCAACCTCCTTGCCTAGAATGGAAACCACATCACAACAAATTAGCTAAGTGGTTCCTACACAGGCCTTATTTATAGTCTCAGCAATTCGATTTCTGAATAATGGCTTAGTTGTTATGCATAAAATACAGTCTTGGAAAGATGACAATTATGTTTTTTGAACAAACTAGATACAAAATTAACATGTAAATTTAGTATAGAAAACAGACCCATGAATATTTATTAATAGAATGCAGTGACACTTCTCACTGGATCCTAGAATAGTTTATCATAACAACTGCTTATTAACGAATTAGTCAAAGAAAATGGTGTTAGGTGTGCTAAACTTTCACTACGGTGTACTGTTCGATTTTAAATAAAACATTGCTTCCCTCTTTTCCTCTTCAGGTCCTCCACCCCTACATCCATCTTTGTGCTAATTACTCCCAAATTGATACAGCCAGCCTGGACCTCTCTTGTGAACATCCTCCATTTGAAGGGTAGCAGAATATGGCACCCCAAAACATGCCTCTTTGGCACAGGATTATTTTGAGCTAATTATTTTGAGAACCGCAGACACAGGAGAAGCTCTGAAAACAAAGTAGAAGTTACTCTTTTGCAGGAGAAATTTATATTTATAAAGGATATCTCCTTTTGTAAGTGTCTCCCTCTCTATACCAGGAAGAAAAGGATGAGTAAATCACAGGAGAATATTATCAATAAACAAGGCACCAAACTGTGTAACAGCCATACTTTTGCTTACTGTGCTTTTCCTGGCAACTTTCCATAACTCACTCCCCTCCCCCCATCCAATCCCCATCCTTTGTCTTTAGGTGATGGTATTTAAGGTGGTGGCTTGGGCCATTTTGGGGAGTTACTCAGTTTTCCTGGGTATCTGCCATGTATACAAGAGGCATACATGCTATTAAATTTCTGTTTTGTTCCTCCGCTATTACTCTGTCTTTTATCATGGGGTTGGTCTCATCCAAGAACCTACAAGGGTAAGGGAAAAATTATTTCCCCCCATCTCCTAGCTGGTTTCCCTGTTTCTGCCCTTATCTCCATTATAATTTATTATCAAAACAGCAGCCAGTGTAATCCTGTTGAAAGATTAATCATACCAAATCATTCCTCTGCACCAATCCCCCCTCACGGCTTCCCATTTTGATAGTGTGATTTATAATAAGAAATATATATTTTGGTCTTCATCCACAGTTCCTGCCTCAAAACTCCCAAGATCCTTGGAATTTCCTAAGTGATTTGAGCAATGGGATCATCTTTTGTTATATTTGGTATTTTGTCCTCAGTTCCTGAGATAGTCTCAGTGTGGAAAAAAGGTGAACTGTGGGGGTCTTTTGTAATTCATAACAAACTCCTTTGAACCACATCTGAGTCGATGTTAATGGGGGCACTTTTGGAAAGCCCCTAAGGATGGAGGCTGGGACCTGTCAGTCCCACTCCCACATCCTCCTCTGGAGGGGCAGGAGGTAGACCCAATCACCAAAAGCCAATGGTTTCATCAATTTGGCCTATGTAATGAAGCCTCCATAAAAAAAACCTCTGCACTACAAGTTTCAGCAAGCTTCTGGGTGGGTGAAGCAGAACATATCCAGGTGCCAGGAGGGTGGCACACTCCAAATTCCATGGGGACAGAAGCTTCTGTGCTCCAGATCCTTCAAGACCTCACTCTAAGAATCTCTTTATCTGGCCATTCATTTGTATCCTTCAATATTCTTTGTAATAAACCAGTCACCTCGTAGGTAAATTGGTTTTCTGAGTTCTATGAGTGGCTCTAGCAAATTAATTGAACCCACGGCAGGGGTTATAGGAACCTCTAACTTCAGGCTGAATGGTGAGAAGCACAGGTCTAAAAACCTGGATTTGCGATTGGCATCTGAAGGAGGAGGGGGCAGTCTTGTGGGACTGGACCCTTCACCTGTGTGATCTGACACTGTCTCTAGGTAGCAGAGAATTGAGTTAAACTGTAGGACACCTAGTCAGTGCCACTATCTGGCACTGTCCCCTTACCTCTGACCTCTCCGCTGCTCTCCCCTTCTCCCTCTGCTCCAGCCACACAGGGCTACTTGCTGAGCCTGAGACACACAGGCCCACCCCTTCCTGCTTCCTGTTCTTTCGGGGGAACACTTTGTTCCCTGATAGATCTGAATGGTTCCTCCATCAAGCCTACAGGTCTTCACCCCAACGTCATCTCTGAGAAGCCTTCCTCGACCACACACCAGTTCCTCTGCTCCCTCCCTGCTGTTCCTTCCTTAGCACGTACCACTAACTTCTTTATTACATAGTTTGCTTGCTTATCATTGGTTTCCTGACTAGAATGTAAACCTGACAAAGGCGGGCCTTCAGTTGGTTTGTAGATTGCTGCTTGCCCAGTGCCAAACTCTGCCCGAAATCCAGAACTGCATCCGTACTCCAGCCTCTCCCATTCCTCCCAGAGCACCAACACAGCCCCCTTAGCGCTGGGGGTTGGGCGGGAGAGAGAAATTAACATTGGCATCAGTGGTTCCTTTGTTCAGGCACCGTGCATTAACTGAGCACCTGGCACTGTCATTCTGTCCACTGAGCGCAGCCAGTGTGTTCTCCTGGAGAGTTCCACACCAGGCAATGCCAAGGAATCCAAGGCAGGAAGTCATTCCTATCAGTAAACAAGCAGAACAGGTTAGACACTGTGCCCATGGTGTTATTATGGGCCATTGCCAATATGTGCTTTCCACAACCACCAATAAACCAGGGCCTGTGTCTACCCTGATCTATTTTCACAAATGCACCCACTTACGCTGAGCTGGCAGCATTGTCTCACTGGGTCAGTCCCCACCATGCGGCAAGTACCGTGCTGGTCCTCTCTCACTCTGGAGCCTCAGTGTGCTGGGCTTGCCTCTCCAAGCCAGCCTACCAGGCACCATGAAGCCCTTGCTTTAGGGAATTCTAAGTGCTTGCACAGTGGCTAACCCAGTGCTGGCCACTTACTGATTTTAAAGGGTTTTTGGAAGGAAAAACACATTTTCCCAGACACCTCAGCTCTATATTATCCGAACAGACACGATACGGGCAGAGGGGGGCAAAGGATGATGAAAGGGAGGAAATGTAAAGAAAGGATCAAGGGTTAACAATGACGTTGGCAAACACCTCCAGGGTACTCTGTGTATATATGTACGGCGCTCGTCTAAACACAGTACGCACATGCACTCCTTTCATGTTCACTCTCAGCTACGAAGTAGCACCGTCCACCGCCGTCACGGCGGTTTCCCCACGAGGTAACTGCGACAGAAGTTTTTAAGGAACTCGCCCAACTCAGGGGCCCTGTAGAGGGTCGAAGGATTTGAACCCAGGCACTCTGGCTCCAGAGTCCGTGTTCTCAGTTTATGTGAATACACTTAAGAAATCAAATCAGCCGGCCTGGGGCCTGGAGCGCGGGCGGGAGGCGCGGGAAAGGGGCGCGTGGCCCGAAGGAAGGGGAGGTGGCGCTGCGCGGGGCGCGGCGGCTGGCGCGGGTCACCTGGGGCTGAACCGGAATTGTTCGATAGTCGACTCGAGGTTCTCGAGGATCTTCCGGCACTCCTCGGTCTTGGACGTGTCGTCCTCGCTCTCCATCGGAGCCGGGGGCTGGCCCCTGGGGCCGGGCGCCTCCCGCGCAGCTGCCGGCTCGGGGGAGTTGGGAGTCCAGAACCCGGCGTCCGTTGCCATGGCGACCCCTGGGGGGCGGAGCGCGGGAAGTGGCGGGCCGGGGGGCGCGGCGGACCCGCCCCTGCCCGCCTGCCTCGGGGCTGCCCCACCCCGCGCGCTCTGTCCCGGACGCCCGCGGGCCAGGCCGCCGCTGAAATGTCCCCACGAAAGCGGGACCCGTCTCGATACCCCTGCGAGGTGCCTCCACGCCCCCAAGCTCTCCTCGCCTTCTTTTCTCCCGAGCCTCTGCGCTCAGCCTCCCTCCAGGCCAGCGCCCTCGGGGGTCGGGGCGGGGGGGCGCGTGGATTTCGAGCATCTTCCTTTTCACACGAACACCCCTCCCCACGCCAGGGGTGACCCTCGCCTTCGTGGCCTTCCGCCCTGTGCTACAGGGCAGCCTGGGGAGGAGGAATAGAGCACCCTTGCAATAAGCAACCATGCTTAGGACCTCAGGAGCCTTGGCTCCAGGGGCAAAGCCATAATAGGAAAGAAGCGGGCGGCCTGATGAATTGCCTGCACCTGCCACTTGACCACAGACATAGGCGTTTCATGGACAAAAAAAAAAAAAAAAAAAAAAAATTCTTTGCAGAGATTAAACAGCCTACATTTCTATTTAATATGAAGGTCAGAATTCAGGCGTTAAATATTAAGCTGTACAGGGTAGTGTGGAATTTATTCTTACTAGGTTTCTACAATAGTGAGAGAAGCTGCTGCGTGATCATGAAACGGTTGTTCAAATTATGTATCATGTATTGACAATGGTGAGTATCTTTTCTAACATCATCAGTATGTCATTTGCTGGTTTTAGAACTAAGTATACCATATTTGCATTTCAATATATGGTCTACAGGAAAACAAAAGATTTTCTTTCTTATGATTATGTGAAAACGAAGTTAGTTTGATATTGGAAGCTCAGAATCCAAAAAGGAAATGACTGTAGCATTAACACAACTCTTGTATTTAAAGACAAAGATGGAAAGCCCCAAATGCCTCCCCCCCCAAAAAAAATGTAACCAATGCCAACATGATCTTCTGTAAAGGTCTGTTTTCCTTTGAGAAGATGAAGAGAGAAGAAAAAGAGTTACTTTTACTCTACATAGATTTTTGTTTTCAAAATCGAACTTCTAAGTCTCTTGAGGGAAATTTTGCCGTATAATCAAAAAGTGTTTTAAAAGAGAGAAATGTATAAATCTATAATAAATGATCTTTTCTTAAGTGACTTTTTTTACCACAATACATATAAAAATTTTTAAATAAAGAGGAAAATTCCAAGGTAAAATTAAAAACCTAATTTGGTTAGGACCAGGCCAAGGTAGTGAAAAGACGGTGACAAGCTGTTGGCTCTTTCACTAATGCTGTTCGAAGTGTGTATTTTGAAACTGAGGAGGGAGGTCTCACCATAGACTTCATGAGTCATTGGTCAGCTCTGTGCAGCATTTGTTGACTGATATGGACTGCATAGTTACACCCTCCCACAAAAACATGAACTGAACAAAACCTCTTTGTTTGAAGCCTTGCTATAACATATCACAGAGTTTCAGATTTCAGTGTCTGGGATACCAAGTTATGAGCATGACTGTTTTTGAAACTATTAACTACATAACACTTCTCTTGTTGTCAGTTACCTATGCTTACCTCTCAGGTGTTCTGCCTTATAAAATTGTTCATTTCAGATCATATTCTTGCCTATAACAACTGGGTTTGGCACTGTCAAAGCATCTGTCATACTGAATCCAGGCTCTTTGTATCACATGATGAATTAATTGATGGTTTTTAGTGGAAAGCTCATGAGCTTGGGAATAAACATTAAAAAGGAAGGAAGGAAGGAAGGAAAAAAGGAAGAAAGACTCCCTGAAATTTAGTTGCTTTAGAACACTGGGCAAATTATTTAACATCTCTGAGCCTCTTTTTTCTCACCAGTAAAAACTGGATAATGAACTTTTCTCAGGGTGCTTGGCAGTAATCTATAAAGCGAGAAAAGCACACAACTCATGCAGGACACAAGACAAATACTAACCAGTGTGTTCCTCCTTTCTAAACCACAACTAAGGAATACACCGTTTAAAGTCTTCCATTTCTTAAAAGTTGAATGTCTCATATGCTAAAATAATTTTTACTTTTTAAGTTAACAGGATTTACGGCACGATTTTAAATTTTCAAATGCCTCTTTGATATAGGTATAAATATAATGTGTATTTATATTGAAAAGATCACCTACCAATTATTAAAAGTGATAATATCTCAGATTAAATAGCATGAGGATTTGATTACGAGTCAAGTGCTGACTCTGAACATAGTAATTTATATATATTCCAGGTGGATAGTATCAGTCCTATAGTCTAATAAAAGCCAAGAGGTTTCAGGTTAGGTTTGTAATTTAAATTCTTTCTGGAGTCATCATATGTAAAGTGCTTATTTTTCTTTTATCACCAGCTGTAATCTATGATTATGTGGTGCAGGCTCTGTTAGGTAAACTTGTTTCATGTTGTGCTTCATCCATAACCAAAGTTCTTAAATAAAGGGTTGGGAAAGGAAATAGCAAGTCTTTAGCCAGGACAATATCATGCGACTAAATCCTGTATGGAAAAACTCCTGAGACTAGATCATTTTAAGGTCTTAAATTTTGTGGCAATGACATGACATATCCACTCTTGTAAAAATCCATTAGTAAGTGTTTGTCACGTGGCTAAAGCTGAAAACCAAGATGGGGAGCACGAGGGGAGTCTGGGCAGGAGCAGTCTTGATGTGGAATTTGGATCTTACTGCCAAATGTCCTTGAGCACTGCGTTAGAGGTTATCTTCTCTGTGGAGCTAGTCTAGATGTTTAAAAGGGAGGTGAATAAAAATGTGAAGAAAATGGTAGAGCTTAGCCTTCTGCAGAAGTGAGTCCACCTGTGAGAAGATTTGTGACCCTGCTGCTAAGGGAAATTCGGGAAATCTCTCTGTCTGGTCAACCGACCATAGTGGATCTGCATGCCTGGAGCATAACCTAGCCAATCTGCAACGCATACATTGCAATATGCAGTGAGTGGTTTGGGAAAGGTAGAGGTCTGAAGGAGAGTAATAAGACGGCAATTACCGTAGTTCATGCAATCTCAGATTTCATCCAAAGATGATAAAGATGTGGATCTTAGAATCAGTGAAATAAATAATAAGAATTTATGAGCCAAAGACCTTTTCTGGGGGCTCCATTGCATCAGACCGCAGAGGGATTTACTTTCATGAGGAATAGAACATTCATCAGACCACCATAAATTACCTGCATTGGACCATGTAGTGCTCTGTTCTTTTTCCAGGGCCACAAGGTAATTCAGATTCTCGGGTATGTGGATTCACAAGAAAGACTTAATCTAGACAGCGAACATGTGGTTTTGGTTAGCGTGAGTATTCCCCTGTATCTGGACCCAAGTGAACTGATAAGATACAGTATTTAGTCCTTCCACAGGAGGACTAGACTCATTTCCCAAAACGAACCACCAGGTCAGGCTTTGCCTAGACAGTTAGCTTGGCTCTCCAACTAGTATTCCTGGTATCACAACATTAATACCCTTCATTGTCCTTCAGTTTAAACTCTATCTCAGAAATATGGTACAAAACATTCTAATTTAGCAATTCTGAGAACTCATGGGAAATATTGGACATAGGAGAATATGGTATTGTGAAATTCGGGTTTGTTATTGTTATGCCTGATTATTTACCTAGAAATGCTTCAGTGTCCACTCAGAAGGACCTGTCTTGCATGGGTTCTGCTATACCAACGTCCTGATAAGGAGTGCACAGTCAAGCAGCGCCTGGGTGGCTCAGTCAGTTAAGCATCTGCCTTCCACTCAGGTCATGATCTCAGGGTCCTGGGATCGAGCCCCACATCAGGCTCCCTGCTCAGCAGGGAGTCTGCTTCTCCCTCTCCCCACTCATGCTCTCTCTCTCTCTCTCAAATAAATAAAATCTTAAAAAAAAAAAAAAAGGAGTGCATAGTCCAGGAATGGGCACCTACTGTTACTCAAATCAGGAAGTCCATGCTTCAGAAGGGACTACTCCAAGCTCTGCTCTTAACTGTTCTAGACCAATAAGCCACCACTGTGCTCCTTAATATACCAAAGTTTTTAGCAGTAGGTTTTTATTGGTGAATGGGGTGGCCTATTGACTAGTACTGTAGGTGTTAGAAGTGGGCTCGAATTGGTGAGTTTAAAGCTCTCCAAGATACCTAGGTCAGCCAAAATAGTTCAGAAATCCTCCCACCTTGCAGGAACAGTCAGCAAGAGTCTCATGGAGGCTGGAACTTAAACCCTGAGTGATGGGACTTTGAGCTTGATGCCCTGCCAGTCCTCCATCCAGCCTTTACTTTATAATTGCTTGATGCCTACTAACAAGACCTAGGATCTTGCTTCTGGAATGTTATCATACCTGCTTCAAGGGAATCATTCACGCTTGCTGGTAGTTCACCTGAAAGGACAGAAAGGTGGGCCTCTGGGGACCTCTACAAACAGGCTGCATAAGCTGTTTGGGGTCTGCTTGCACAAGAGTGTTTTTAAAAATAAATGTGGGAGACTGGCTTTCAATATAAGCTGAGAGCAAGGTGTTGGGGAAACAGCTAATCTTTACCTTCATCAAACTTCTTTGAAGGATACAGCACCAATGCAAAGAATTGCATGTGATCAAATTAGGTCAGTTTTCTAGGAAGCCACAAAAAAGAATAAAAGCTTCTTTAATGTAACTGATTTTGATATGTAAGATCTGTATCTGTTTAATTCATCCTTGTATCCCCAGCCCAGACTAGTGCCACCCACATAGTAAGTGTTCAATACATATTTGTCAAATGAATCATTGATGGAGAAATTCTGAAGAAGTTCCTTAAAAGAGCAATTCTTAAAGCATCATGCACCTCAGTGGGGTGCACTGGAGAGCTAGGCAGGAAAATACTGTTGGCTGCTATTTCTAGGTGGGGAGAGATTAATTCAAGCTGCCAATGTTTGATGGCTGCAGGAAATGCTGCACCCCACAGTAGTGGGAGAAGATGTTTGGGCCAGAGAGACCTGGTGATCTGCTGCCTCATTCTTTATGAAGAAGGAAACGCCCATGATCAATGCATAAGTGAAGAGAAGGGAAGGTTTGCAAGGATAATTTTCCATCAGGACATTCTAGGTCTAGGTTCAAGCCACCGATGGAAAACATTGGCCCAGTAAGGAAAAATTGTGCTTGACTATAATGGCTAATTTTATATGTCAACTTGGCTGGACCACAGTGCCCAGATATTTGGTCAAATATTATTCTAGATGTTTCTGTGGTGGTGTTTTTGGATGAGATGAACAGTGAAAGGTAGATTTTGACTAAAGCATGTTATCCTCCATAATATGGGTGGGCCTCATCCAATCAGTTGAAGGCCTGACTAGAACAAAAGACTGTCTTCTCTTGAGCAAAATGGAATTCTGCAGCCGGTGGCCTTTGGACTTGAACTGCAACATCAGCTCTTCCCTGAATCTCCAGCCTGCCTGCCCACCCTGCAGATTTTAGACTTGGCAGCCTCCATAATCGTGTAAACCAATTCCTTAAAATAAATCTATCTATATATTATATATAGTCATCTTATTTGTTTTGTTTCTCTGGAGAACTCCAGCTAACACAGTGACCAATGAAAAATTAATAAACTAATCAAAGGATACCCTTATATTTTTTGCAGCTCTTAATACCAATAACAGTGAATGTGATGGTTAGTTTTATGTGTCCACTTGACTGGGCTAAAGGATGCCCAGATAGCTGGTAAAACATTATTTCTGGATATGTCTCTGTGGGTGTTTCTGGAAGAGATTAGCATTTGAATCAGTAGAATGAGTAAAGAAAATCCCCCTCACCAGTGTGGGTGGGCATCATCCAATCTGTTGAGGGCTTGTATAGAACACAATGGTGGAGGAAGGGCTACTTTGCTTTCTGCCTGAGGTGGGACATACATCTTCTCCTACCCTCCGACATTGATGCTCTTGGTTCTCTGGCCTTTGGACTTAGAGACTTAGACCAAGGTCTCCTGGTTCTCAGGCCTCCAGGTTTGGGCTGGAACCACACCACTGGTTTTCCTGGGCCTCCGGCCTGCAAACAATAGGTTGTGAGACTTCTCAGCCTCCATAGTCACATGAACCAACCCTTCATAATAAATCTTTCTTATTGATTCTGTTTCTCTGGAGAACCCTGACTAATATAGCAAATATATTTATAGGACTGAGAAAAATAATCATTACAAGATCAATATTTATTGAGTGCTTACTATGTGTCAGGAATTTTTTCTAGGCACTTAACACATCATTTGATTACCTACAATTTAAAAATGAGAAAATGGAGACATCAAGAGGGTGATTTACTCATCCAAGTTCACAGTTTGCAGGGGTGAAACTAGGCTCTGAACACAGATAGTCTTGTTCCAGAACTTACATGCTTAATCATTACGCTATATTGCCTCACTGAACTGTCATGAGGAGCAAATTATTTCAGTTCTTCCCATAATGTTAGTTTTTGCAATAGCCTACAGAGTACCTCTCAAGCTGTCAAGCACATATTAGCAACTTAATTATGAATCTGAGTTGCTGGGTTTGCTGTAGAGAATCAAACACATTAACCCCCTCTATTACTGGAGGCCGGTTATCAGAGAAATTTACCTTTGTGAGATATTCATGAGAACAAGAAATTAAGCAAAAGATATGTGTGCCTAAAGAGGCTACAAAGTTCAAAGTGCCTAAATCTTAATCCCTTTACTCCTAAGAAAGCTTCTTAACCTATTAGTTAGACCCTATATATCCTTACCATTAGGTACAATTCCTCTGCTTTCTATCTCTGCAGACAGTAGAAGTGGGGAGATGGGCTACCGAAAGATGATCACTACATTATCAGCTGGTACAAGGGCACTGAAAGTCTAAAAATATCCACAGCAAAAATTTGGACAACATGAGAGGTTTAGGTCATTGTGAGGAGCAAATAGAGCTCCACTTGTCACTGGCCCTGAGGACATCACTATAAAATAACTAAGGTTCATAATAATGACCATGAATCATTGATTAGGCTTAATACAACTATGTTTAACACACTCTCTTTAAAAGGCAGGTGTGTGCATAAAACAGTGTTTCAATTCTAAAAGTTACTCTAGCTGAATTCATTTTCTGAGATGGTTTAATAAAACTGAAATTTCATTTTATGCCTTAAACAAAAGGTGACATTTCTTTGTTACTCGCATGAGATTGCTTTGTGTTGTTGTAATGTCAAGAGTTCTCAGAGCTGAAGGGACCTTAGAAATAGTATACTTTAGTCCAGTCACTCAAGGGCATATAAGTAGCTAGACCATAGCTACATCTAGGATTTCGTTTCCTTAAGTATTTTTTTAATTTTAAAATGTTTTCACTCATTTTCCATTCCCCCAGAGTTGGCAGGGAATTCTGCTCCACACCGCTACCTAGGGATCCAGTTGATAGAAACTTCTTTTTCTTGGGGCGCCTGGGTGGCTTGGTTAGTTGAGCATCCAACACTTGGTTTCAGCTCAGGTCATGATCTCAGGGTCCTGGGATCCAGGCCCACACTGGGCTCTGTGCTCAGTGCGGAGTCTATTTGAGGATTTTCTCTCTGCCCCTCCCCCCCGTTCGCTCACTCTTGCTCTCTAAAATAAAAAAAGAAAAGAAAAAAGAAACTATGAAGAGAAGGAAGGAGAAAGAATCAAGTGCTGACAATTAAATACATTTACCCCTTCCGCCCACTCCACTGAAGAGAAAGAGTCACATGGCTCTACCAACTGCAAAGAGGACTGGAAAATCTATTCTTGCAAGCGCTCAGGAAGTGGAAGGAAACTGGTACCAGTGAACACTAGTAATATCTACCAGTGTTCTTTCTGTTATATCACCCTTCTTAAACAACTTTGCAAATTTCAAGGTAGTGATGGGGATAATAACACCAACGGTGACAATGGTAATGATATCTGATATCTGCACAGGTCCTTGAAGTCCAGAGAATGCTTCTCTCATTTACATTATTAACTCAGCCTTGTGCAAGAACATCATCGTTTTCACATGAGAAAATCAGGCTCAGAGAAAGTCCAATTGAATGGAGTGATTTGCTTAGGATCCTATAAATGAGTCTTTAGGGGATGAAATACTGCCGGTCTAGTCAGAGCCAAAGAAGACCCGAGGAGGAAAAATGGAAGAGACATCTCATCCAGGGACAGGCCAACATGAGAAACCCATTCCCAGAATTCACTACAGAAGAGCTTTGAAGCACAAGCATTCATAAAAGTAAAGAAATAGTGGAACTGGTTTCTAATTATGACTCCTTTACTTATAATCAAATGTACCCTTTTATTTTGCAACAAAACATGTCTGGTGCATAAATATAGACACAATATCTATTATATTAATGTAAAGCAAAGTAAAAATCACATGTTCCTAATAGAAAGTATTAAGTGTTATGTAATGACGCTATTACATTCGAAAGATCACATCTGGGCTAGAAATTTAAGGGATTAAGTCATGACAAAAAAAGTTACAATTGTGAAATGAACCAATCCTGGCTGATCTGTGGGAAAACTTAATAATTAGGATTTTAGGAGCAAAGGTAGCCAAATGAGAATGACAGACCCAATCATGCAGCAAGTATTTGGTATTAAGTTAGTCCAGGGATGGTTAAAAAATAATAAATAAATGAATAAATAAATAAATAAATAAATAAAAAGTCACAGAACAGAATACAGAGGAAAGGTGTGGTCTTCTGGAAATTTATACATCATTGAAAAAGACAAAACTAATACATGTAAAATGATACATGTTCTTTTTTTTTAAGATTTTATTTGTCAGAGAGAGAGAGTGCACACAAGCAGGGGGAGTGGCAGGCAGAGGGAGAAGCCCGATGTGGGGCTCAATCCCAGGACCCCGAGATCATGACCTGAGCTGAAGGCAGGCGCTTAACCGACTGAGCCACCCAGGTGCCCCATG